>NW_027526422.1:144969260-145112433 GCF_048455015.1 Haemaphysalis longicornis | reverse complement strand
TTATTATCATAAAATTGCTCTTTGCAGCCTCCACTCCTCCTGGTCTATCGTAGCGTACGCTACGACCCAACTGGGCAGGTGTGCATTCGTTCCGGTGCAGGGTGACCCTCCTCGCCGTGATCGCGAGCGCATGGTGCCGGTTCCTGCCGACCCTAGCGTAGCGTATGCTAACTACAGCGTGTTGCGACGGTAATTGGAACGCTTTAAAATTTTTTCCTGAGCCAACCGCCGCTCTGTTCGCGCTCAAACTTCACACGAAGATCGCATTTTGAGGTCCATTTTGTTTGACACCGGGAACAACAACGGTACTGGGAACAACGAACAAATAAAAACGACTTTCGCCTATGGGAAAATGGCGGCTGATTTGGACGTGCGAGCCCGAAACCGGGTTTTCTGATCGTCTGCTAGCTCATTTCTAGGTGCATTTTCTGATCGTCTGCTGCAGCATTTGGCTCCGTAGGTGAATCCCAAACGTGCGTTTCCCTCTGCGGGTGGTTCCGTCGTTCCAACATCAACTTGCGCTGGCTCGCACGTCCAAATCAGCCGCCATTTTCCCATAGGCGAAAATCGTTTTTGTTTATTTTCAGAATACACATGTAAGTACCATCGTTGTTCTTTGTATCAAACAAAATAGCCCACACAATGCGACCTTCGCGGCAAGTTTGAGCACGAACAGAGCGGCGGTTAGCTCAGAAAATTTTTTTAAAGTGTTCCAATTATCGTCGCAACACCCTGTACAAACGATGTTTCAGCAAGAAAGACAAAAGTCGACCCCGTGCTATGCTCCGAGACCGCCCGCTATTTGTCGCAATGTATGGCGAAAACGAAGTTTCCTACTGGTGAGAAACAAGCTTAAAGGCCATCGTTGGTTCCCGCGTGAATAGCGGCCGCAAAAGCAACGCTTTTTTTTTTTCGCCCAGTGAGATGTATGACAAGTCCACATTGCTGGCGGCTGTTTTAAATTCAGCACCGATCAACGCCACGAGATAAATGTTAAACACCCACTTCTGCGAGAAGAACGGCGGCTGTTCAGATTCGTCAGGGTTCACGACAAGCGCATCACACGTACGGTGCTTGTCCGTAGACTGCTTTTCCCGGCTAGTTTACCATCTAACCGGCGAGATGAGATGACAAAAAGTCTACTCACACACAGACTAAAGTGCTAGCTGCATTTAAACGCAGATGTTGTGCTTAACAGTTTTCGACATCAAACAGCACTTACAAGAGCTAAATAGTTGTTTAGGACGTGTAAACCGGGAAAACGTTTTGATCGCGACGCCATGCCCCTCGACGCTCACGCCGCAGTAAACACACAGCGCTGCTTTGAAGAAAACAATCAATTGATAAAGGTTGGCTCTGCTAGTCCGCTTACAGATTCGCATACCATGTTCCCCGAGTTTTAATATCGCTGACAACAAGCGGCATATCACCTAAAATGTCGAAAATTCACTTACCTTGATTGCGCTCGGCGATCGGGCCAGCGGCCATGTTTGCGTGTGACGTGATGCTAATGGCGATAGGCAATCCTGTCAATCCTGGGTGGCTCTTGGCTCTTCTACCATTCATCCACTTTCAGTTCAGATATACGTTATCTTTTAATTAAACAAAGCGTGCAGTCAACCAAAGCACGACAAAATTCACTACTCAAATTTCAATTATTTCCTTCGTCGTGTCGTCTGTGCACGTTCATTTACGCAGAAAATGTCACGCTGCGAGTATGGGTTGACGTACACCAAGTACCGGTACCGGTACCTGTTCTGTGACCGGTACGCATGGTGCATACCAAGTTCTCTCGCGTTCTCATTATTATTGTCTAGTGAGGGATGGGGAAGGCGGTAAAGAAGGCGCACACTTGCGCGCACTTGCATGCTGAACATGTGCGTGTGCGCATATCAACGGCATTGAGTTTATTGGAGAGTTTTCTGAGTTTATTGAGACAGAGTTTTTGAGTTTATTGTAGAGGTAGTAATGTAGAGTTTATAAAATAGGAGTGCAGAATATAAGTATATCTCTATGAGGTGAAGAGCGAGTGGAGTGATGGGTGAACAGTACTGAGCACAGTGAGCAAGTCGGCGTGCGCGTTCCTGCGTGAGTGTCAGTGCGGGCAACGGTCCCGCAAGTGACCCTGGTTCATGATAACACAGTAGACCAAGACGTAGCGAGGTGGAGGGGCTGCACGGTCATACGATGACCAAACCAAGAGGCAAAAAGGCAGCGCCAATCGGCGAAGCTGATGAGGAATGGGTCGCGTGCACGGAATGTGGGGCGGGGGTCGTCTTGCAGGCGACACCTTTTAGACCTTTTAGAACCCGACAGGAAGCCGAGGAGGCAGCGAGTTACGAATGTGCCGTTTGCGTTCGACTGCGCTTGCTAGAGGAAGGCACGGAGCGGGCAGCACGCGAAGAAAGGGAGGAGTGGACGCGGCGCTTTCAAACCCTGGAAGCGAAAATGACCGCAGAACGGGAGACGGTCGACAAACGGCTGGAAGAGCTGCAGTCCCAACTGCGACGGCAGGAACAGGAGAAGCAGCGCTGGTTCCTGCAAGTGCGTAGAATGGAGACAGAAATGGAAGAAGGCCCCGAGGCCTACGAGAAGCTTGAGAAGCGAGTGAAAGAGATGTCGGCGAGTGAAGGAGATGCGAGTGGAGCGAGTGAAGATGTCGAACTCTGCATGTCGGCCGTGCCGCAAGTACGGCAAGTAGTCCCAGCACAGGAGGGGGGCAAGGAGGACAGAAAGGCCGAGGAAGAAGAAGGCGGAAAAAAGGAAGGCAGCGTACTATCAACAAGGCAAAAGAGGAGTATAAGTCGTGCCGCTTTGCTTCACTCGGACCCACGGAAAAAAAGAAACCTATTTCGATTTTTGCGCAGTTGGAATGTGGCTCCTCCAGAGCAAAACATTGAATCAGTCATCAGCTCTCCGGATGAAATCCTGGATTTTATTAACCAGATTGCGCAGGGCACGTTTCACTACGGCATTACCACCAGTCCTTACGAGGCTCTGTCAAGACAACTTTGAGGAGGTGACCCTGCAGGAGATTGGCGAGGGACTGAGCCGTGTCCCTGATGCGGCTCTTGGACCGGATGGTATTACAGCCCACATGCTAAAACTCTTGTTCAACGAGTGTCCCGACTCACTGCTACAAGTGGTTAACCATTCCCTACAGCATTCATGGGTTCCAATTGAGTGGCGGCTGGCAAAGATCGTCCCCCTCCTTAAAAAACAAGGTCTTGGATACGCGTTAGATAATATCAGACCCATAGCCCTCACATCGAATTTCGTAAAACTAGTAGAAAGAATTTTGCTACATCGAATTGAAAACGTTTTAGAACGCGAGAACGTCTTGAACCCTAAACAGACAGGATTCAGGCCTGGCTGCTCAATTTGGTCGGCACACATTGATTTGGAGAGTCGCATTCAGCTGGCACGCCAACGTAAAGAAGTGGGCGTGTTGGTTACCCTGGATATTGCTAAAGCTTACGATAGCGTTGAATACCAAATTCTTTTTGACACAATCCAGCGTTACCCTTTTCCAGACTACATTGTTTCGTGGATTGGCACTTTTTTGTGGGATAGAAAATTCTTTTGTGCACAGCAGGGCCTGTCCTCTCCAATATACAGTCAAACTCGAGGTGTTCCCCAGGGCTCTGTTCTCTCTCCCGTGCTGTTCAATATTTTAATGAGCTCGGTTCCGGTAAATCCAGACATTCAGGTGTATATTTACGCGGGTGATATTGCTTTTTTCACTTCAGACAGGGATATACACACGTATCGGCGTATGCAGTCGTATTTAAGCGCCTTAGAGGCTTGGCTGGATGGCCTTCGCTTGACCCTAAATGTGAACAAATGTGCTCTGCTTCTATTTCCAGTGAGCGGTCCAGTCTTCATATCTCTTAGTTGCCGGCAACAGGACATTCCTCAGGTCAATTCCTTAAAATATCTGGGTATTTTATACAAATATACCCTCAATTGGCGTCCACACATAGATTACATTACTACTAAAGGGGCTCGGGCCGTGTCATTCTTGAGAGGGCTAAGTCACAAAAGATTGGGCATGCGTCGTGACACCCTACTAATGATTTACAAAATGTACGTCCGACCAATTCTAGAATTTGGATGTGTGCTATTCTCCGGGAGTCCCCACTACAAACTTCGCCCGTTGATAATGCTCGAAAGACAAGCTCTACGTTTATGTCTGGGTCTTCCCCGTTATGTACCAATTAAAATTTTATACATGGAAGCCCGTATTCCTCAATTAGTCTCACGCATGCATGCTCACCGTAGATGCATTTTTACGTGTCATGGAATCGCCCATATCCAGGCCGCAAACTGCCTTCGTTACATGGCCTTCGTTGTTCTTCGGCAGTTCATGGCCGCGGTTCAAACATCCACAGGCGGTCTTTGTACAATCTCTGCTTGGCCCATTAAATGTGGCCCTCTTGTCGGCTCCAGTACTTGACAGAGTGTCGCACTTAGATATTTCTTTTGATGAAATCTTTCCCTCTAACGCGAAATTACTCCCTCTGAACCTGTTAACAGGCCTCCTACAGGATCATCTGAACGGTTTCCCATTCCACGCCATTGTTGCAACCGATGCTTCTGTCCGGAAGGAGAGGGCAGGCGTAGGTATTTTTTCTCCCGGCCTAGATTGCATCTTTCCACTCAGAATTTCTCGCAATAGTCTTGGCCCTTCGTAAGCTTGGTTCCTCGAAACGACAGGCAATAATTCTCACGGATTCATTTTCTGTTTGTTCTGCCCTTACTTTTTCAACTTCATCCCCCCTACGTCGATCCCTTGCTTCTTTAGCGCCTTCATCCCTTCTTGGACTTCGTTTGGTCTGGGTACCTGGACATGCAGGTATCTGGCTTAACGAATCGGCGGATGCTCTGGCGGGAATGGCGTTGGGCGGTCCAGTAGTGGAGGTTCTGCCGCCCATTTCCCTCATAGCTTCGGCTCGCTTCAGTAGGCTGTGCTTACTTCAAAGTCTGCCTGATTCTACTTACGACGACTCGGAGCTCGAGCACCTCCGGTACTCATGGAAGTGCAGCATAAGTCAGTCGCGAGCTTGTGAAGTAACCATCACTAGCTTTCGCTGTCGCGTTCCAAATTTAAATTATTACTTGCACCGCTCTAATCTGGCCCTGTCGCCGTTATGCGCCTTTTGCAAAGAACCAGAAACAATCGACCATTTCTTCTTCTCCTGCCGACGGTTCTCCTCCATAAGACGAAGATACTTAGAAAGTACATGCAGCCGGCTAAACCTCCCGCTGTCTGCTACAGTTATTTTGTCATTCGGGGCGAAGGAACTGGGATTCTGCCACGGGGATCTTTGTGCGTTGCACTCATTCATCCTGGAATCAGGCCGTCTGCCGTGCTAGACAGCATTTAGCTTAACTGAATTTTCTTGTCAAGAATATGCGCGCCAAGCTCACTGCTTCGTCTGTACCACTTTCTTCGTGTTTCTTACTTCCAATTTTCATTAAATGGTGTTCGTTTTTACCTTCTTTTCTTTCTTTCTCTAATCTCCTTACTTTTATTTCTCTGCTCATATTCTGCTAATCCATCCTAATAATTAAAAATTTTTCTTTCCCTCCAAAAATTACCTAATTTTTTTCGGTAAGGCGCCCATTTCCTGGCCAATCCCCCTGAGTGGGTACGCGCCATTTCTTTGAAACCACCACCACCACCACCAAGGTACCCCTAGAGTCGCGACTACCTGCGAGAGGGACACAAGGGCAAAACGAGAGCAGCAATCACACGGAAAATGCACCGAGCCTACAGGATACCAGCCCCATGCAGCAAGAGTCACCAGCCGCAGTAGAGGTGGCAAAAGAAGCGGCTGAACCAAGAAAGGGGAAAAAAAAATTCCCCCCATTTCCCCGAGGGGAAGAGAGAGAGAAACATATTTAATGAACAAGTGAGGTCAGCCAGGCGGGGCGCCCGACTTGCTACACCAAATGGGGGTGAAGGTGTGATGAAGAATGTGAAAGTGCGAATGCACGAGTTGAATTTGCGTGGTTCGGTAATGTTCGCGAAAGAGAGATCACACACACACACAACTACAAAGAGAGAAAGATGCATTTATTCACAGACACCTATTTGTGTTGTCGTTGTACTTGATTGCTAGAGCGGATCTCAGCTTTGAATTTTCGTGTCAGTACTCCTTTAAGCGGGTGCATTAGCCCTTCTCACGCCCGATTCCTGGCCAATCCCCCACGTGGGTATGTGCTATGTCAGCAGGAACAACAACAAGAATGAGCCATGGGGACGCGGCCAGGCAGCGCGCGCCCATCTCCCCCCGTTGCTAGGGAAGACGAGGAGCGCGCGCACCCGCAGCTGTTGCTATGCGGACTACGGCGGCGGACGATTCAGGCTCGCTTAAGAAGTGCATTCGCACTTAAAAAGACCACCCCAAACCGACGGTGAGCGGGCCGGAGCACCAGCAACACGGACAAAAGCAGAAGCGTCCGCGACAGGAAGGAAGGAGAGCCCATGTGTTCGGGGATGCAAATGCCTACGCCATGAAGCATGCAGTCCTTAGCATGACGAATTGGGACAAATGCGTACAGTTCCACACAAGGCCTCAAGCCACTCTGGAACAGGTATGCGATGCAGTGGAGCAGACGGCAGAAGTGTGGAACACTTCTTGTTATCCACGCCGTTATCCACGCCGATATCCAGTTGTTATCCACGCCGGGCTGCAGAGTTGGGGCAGACACCCGAGGAAAGCGCTCGGGAGTTAAGGAAGCGACTATCAGGATGGATAGAAAAATCCCCACACAACCGCATCCTCATCTATGCCCTGCCCGAGACACACAGCGAGGAGCAACTGAAAACGGCATGTGGGCAGTGGACCAGCAGTGTGCAGAGAGCTCGGGCTCCAAGTAGAATTTGCTGCGACTGCATGGGCCCTGGAAAACCGGGTGCACGAAAAACGGTACAATGCACGCACTGCAGAGTTGTTGGGCCAGCGCCTGGGAAAGAGGCTAAGGGGTTTTTTAGGCATTCCAGCAGAGGGGACCCCAAGGCACATACGAAGGCAGAAGTGGCAGCCCTGGGGGAATCCACACACAGCTCGTCCACTCGTGGAGGCACTCGGCCAGGCACTGCTCCAAATGGGGATGTTCCCGAGGAGGAGGAGTGCGCCAGGACGGCCCCAGTAGAAGAGAGAAGGAAAGAGCAGGCGGGCAGGGGGTGTGCTGGGACGTACAGGAACACACCACGCACCGAAAAACAGAAGAAAACACACAGGAGACGGGCCCTTAAACAAAGAAAACAGTAAGTGATTTTATTTCTGAACACGCAGGGAGGCCGAAAAGCTCAGAAATGGGAAGAACTGTATCACAGTATGGAGGAGGACTCCATTACAGTGGCAGGAGTTGTGGAGACCCACCTGCGGGAGACAGAAGAACCACCAACAAATAAGGACTACAATTGGGTGGGCAACAACAGGGGGGGCACAGAGCGGCGGGGAGTTGGAGCACTGAGTAAAATAGACGAACAGTGGGACAGGGTACAAACCAAGTGTAGTGAGCACGTGTGGCTGGTTGGATCCATCTGTGGGAAAAGGCTTGCTGTGGGGGTGGTATACATGTGGACCGGTAAGGGAGCAGAGGAAAAAAACAAGGAGCTCTTCAAGTGCATTGCACAGGACGTCGAAGTGATAAATTTGCCCTGTGTAGTGGTGGGAGACTTTAACGCCCATATCGACACTCTCGATGACACAACAGATAGAGCGGGGCAGAGGCTTCTGGACTGGGTAAATGCGACAGGACTGGTGATAGCCAACACAACAGAAAAGTGTAAGGGACGAACCACATGGGCAGTGGGAAACAAGTCGTCTTGCATCGATTACTGCATTCTCTCCCCTGAGCTGTTTGACGAGCTGGACTCAATGGAAATAGACGAGAGTGGAGAAAAAAGTCTTGGCAGCGACCATAATAGGATTAAACTAGTGTTTGGGAAGGCGCAGCGTAGGGAAAAAGCGACGAAACGTCCTACGGGCCAGCAGCACATATCGGCCAGGGAAATCGAAACAGCTGGTAGAGCGAATGGAAGAAGACGCAGTGAAAGCGAACATAAAGGACTACGAAGACTTTGTGCAGTGGATCAACAAGCACATAAGGGCCCTGGGCCAGCGCAGGAAAATCGCTCGAGGAAGGAAAAGGCAGAAGAAGTGGTGGGACAAAGAAGTGGCTGCAGCGATCAGCCAAAGGAAGAAACTGTGCCGTGAACACCGACAGGCAGTTTGCTCAGGAACGGACACACAGGTGAACAGCCTTTGGGAAGAATACAAAGATGCAAAACGGGAGGCGGCAAACGTCGTGCAAAGAAAGATAAAAGCAGTGAATGCTAACTTTCTGGAGGAACTCAAAGGGGCAGGCAGAGACGCTGCAAGAAAATTCTGGCAACATGTCCGAAATGAGCAGGCAGAGCCTTCCCGCACCAGAACTTGTTTGAGAGACCCAACAACAGGGGAGAACTATGAGGGAGAGGACTGCCTCGAGTACGTGCGGGCCTACATGTCACAGAAACTGGCAAAAAGTACAGTGCCACAGCAGCAGGAAGTGGGGACCTCAGAAGGGAAGAACCCAAGAGAAACAATCACCGAACGAGAGCTCAAAATGGCTCTGAACCACATGAATGGCAGGACAGCAGCTGGGTTGGACAAAATTCCAATCCAATTGGTCAAGAAAATGGGGCCCAAGACTAGGGAGCTACTCCGTGACGCACTGAACGCTGTGTTGGTGACGGGAAAAATACCGAGGGACTGGAAGTGCACGGGGACAAGGGTTCGGTGGACAACTACCGACCCATTGCCGTGACTTCGGTCATATATAGGCTATTCGCACACATAGTGCGAGCGAGGCTATGCAGATGGGCCGAAGGACAGGGCGTGTTGGGTGAGCTTCAAAACGGTTTTCGGCCTGGTCGACGCTTGGAGGACAACCTTTTTGTGATCACGCAGGCACTGGAAATATCTCAGCTGGAGAGCAGGCCGTTGCTCCTGAGTTTCCTGGACATAGCCCAGGCCTATGACTGCATTGACCACGGTATGCTGTGGAGAACACTGAGGAACATTGGACTTCCGGAGGAGTGGCTGAGCCTATTGGAGCAAATATATGCGGACAACCTGGCAGCCATTCAGTGGGACAGTGACACGTCGGAACCAGTGGAGGTCTCAAGGGGACTCAGACAAGGCTGCCCTATGTCGCCCCTACTCTTCATGCTGTACATCTCGGAATTGACAGAACGACTGACAAACAGTGGACTTGGTTTCGACCTGACATACATGGAGGAGGGGCATACGAAGTCGAGGCGCCTACCTGGTCTGCTCTACGCTGACGACATCGTGTTTATGGCAAATTCGACAGCAGAGCTTCAGGCCCTCCTCGATGTGTGTGCGGAAGAAGCGACCAGACTGGGCCTGAGGTTTAATACGAAGAAGTCGGCAGTTATGTCAGGAGGCGCAACGACGGAAGGAGTGAATGAAGGGTAAACGCGGCAACCACTGCGGCTGCAGGGCAGTGACGTGGAATGGTGCCACGTTTACAAATATCTGGGGATAGAAATCGCCGACCAAAGGAACTATCTCGAGGAATACGAGGCACGACTACGGAAGAAAGCAGTGACTAAGCGAGCATACCTAACATCAAGGTCACTATGGGCTTTCAGCAGGTACGAGGTTGTCCGGGCGCTCTGGAAGCTGGTAGCAGTGCCCGGGTTGGCATTCGGCAATGCCGTACTATGCATGTCGGCGGTGACTAGGAGGGCACTGGAGGTCAGACAGAGAGAAGCGGGCAGGGTGGCACTGGGCGTTCATGCTTACACCACCAACGAAGCCGTGCAGGGCGACATGGGCTGGTCGTCGTTTGAGGCGAGAGAGGCCACAGCCAAACTAGCATTTGAACGGCGCCTCAGTGCGATGCCTGACGGCCCAGGAGGTGTACAAATATGGACACCGCTGCACAAACACCAAATGGATGACCCGAACAGGAAAACTGGCACAGCGCTACGACGTCAGGTGCGCCTGACAGAGGCACTCAAGCCGAACTGGAGACTGAATGTGCGCAACAGGTTACGGGAAACAGAGAATGCGAAGTGACGCGGCGACGCTCAGGCCCGGCCATCTCTGCGAGTGTACTGCGAAGGGAAGGACTGCATCTCCAGGGAGGAGAGCTACGACAATTCAAGAGGGAGTGGGCTGCTGGGCGAAGCGAGGAGCGGGGTGTTGAGGACTAGAGTGATGAGGGCGAAGTTTGCCCTGGACCTGGACACTCGGTGCACAACAGGGTTGCCACTGAGTTTGGAGTGAATTTCGCCAGACGGCGAGCAAAAAGTCGCCGAACTAGCCATTTTTTCTTAAGATTTCGCCAAAAATGTCGCCACACCTGATATCTGCGGTAGCACCTAAAAATAAAAGCTTCTAATTTTGTATAATCTCTTAAAAATAAGCACTGTTCAGAACACTTACATTATATTGACATTTTTCAACGCCAGTCGCCTCGTGCGCTTCAAAATTCCTGGTTCTTCGACTAGCCTTTATAGGGCGCCGCAAGGCTAGCCCAGTTATCATGGTAAACTCATAGTACACTCTAATTATGGTCTTTAACGACGGTGCGGAGCACAAAACAGTATCAGTGCAACAAGTAGAAATGCCATTGGTGGAACAGTATAAATATTTAGGAGTAGGGCTGAACGACAGCGAAGATTACACGCACGCGCATGAGGCTCACCTTAAGACGAAAGGAAGACGGAACGCGGCTATAATGAAGCATAGAGCCCTCTGGGGATACAGCAAATACGAGGTGGTAAGGGGAGTCTGGAAAGGGGTCATGGTACTAGGATTAACTTTCGCAAATTCGGTTCTGTGCATGAAACCAAAGACCCAAGCGGGCCTGGAGGTAAATCAGAGGGCGGTAGCAGACTGGTCCTATTGGCCCACAAAAAAACTACAAATGAAGCAGTACAGGGGGATATAGGCTGGTCGCCTTTCGAGGCGAGGGAGGTGCAGAGCAAGATAAAAGTTGAGGAGCGACTTCGTGATATGGAGGACGAAAAATGGGCCGCGAGGGTGTTTAAGTACCTGTATATGAGGAGCGTGGACATGCGGTGGAGACGGAGGACCAGACAGTTGACCAAGCTGTACAGAAAGTCGGTAGGTTAAAGTGGGATTTACACAACAGTTAAAAAGCAGGTAAAGGCAGCAGAGACGACAAAATGGGCACAGAGAATGGAAGCGAAAAAAACCCCGGAGACTTATAATGCAGAGAAACGGGAAATTATGAAGGAGGGATTCTATGACAATACGAGAGGAAGTGCGTTGCTCTTCGAGGCACGGGCTGGGTGCCTGAGAACCCGGGCATACACGGGTAGCTACAGGCAGCAGGATGAATCATGTGCTTGCTGCGGCAGTGATAGGGAAACTATAGACCATATTGTCCGGGGCTGCACAGAGATACGACCACCGCGGGGTGAGGGGGAAACGACGCTGGCCAACACCGACTGCGCTGGCGGAAGCTGTGGGATTTGGGGCGAGGGGGAACATCAACTTCAAGGCCATAGAGGTGACGAAGAGGCGACAGGAATAGTGGTGGAGGAAAAGTAGGGAAGGGATGAGTGCGCAGGCGGAGTAATCGTGCGGATGAGAATTTAGAACAGCGAGGGGAGAAAAAAGGGGGTGGGAGCGATGAGTTTAAGACAGGGAAGAGGGGAGATGGGAGGGAGGAAGCAAATCTATTAGGTTAGCTGGGAGTAGGGCAGGTAAGCGTAATAAAACAGGCAAGTCGGTTGCAGACAACCGACGCCTTGATTCAAAGGGAGAGCCACTAATCATCATCATCATCATGATAAGTTATCATCATTAACTAAAATTCCTTGATTGCTTCTAGCGAAAGCCTCTCCTAACTTTTTTCCTTTGTGACTGGGAAGGCTAGTACCGCAGGGTGTGGGGTAACGTAGCAACAGTTAAAGGAAAGGCTTAATTAATAATAATAATAAACATTAAGATAAACAAGCCGAGGCACCACCTTTACCTTCAGCCATAGCATTATACAGTAGGCTATGGCTTAGCCGACGAAGGGACTTTTCCACCGACGTAGCATGTGATCGTTATCTTGCAAACACAGAAAAAAAGTCGTGGCTGCGCTTGGACAAATAAGTACCCAAAAGCGCGCTGAAAGTTAGCTGTAGTTCATTCCACAAGCTAGGTGCAGCACTGTGCAGGCTACACTGTTGTCAACACCCCACCACCTCAGGGCGCCTAAGTCACCGCGAAGGAAGCGACAAAAGGCGCCGTGGCCTTGGGCTTCCACTTGCTCAGAGGGGAGAGGGGAATGTCCTTTCTGGAACCTCTTCGCGGCGAGTTAGGCGCTCTCTGTGGGTGCACTGTTGACAACAATGTAGCCTCCACAGTGCTGCACCTAGGTTGTGGTATGAACTATAGCTGCGCGGTGCCCCAGCCGCGGCGGCGAAAGATTTTCAAGGGAGCCGTGACAGCTGCGTACGTCCCGATTTGTGCCCCCCCCCCCCCCCCCCCCCGATGCCTACCCCCGTGCCCCCGCCTGGACATGCGCACGCCTCGGGCGAAATGAGGCAAACAGCCCTTCGAATGCCGCTTTCTCCCTCCGGCCCGACTCACAGCTTTGCACTGCCGCCGAGACAGATGGATAAAGGGGAAGCGGATAAGGGGGAGAGTGCTAAGCCGAAAATCGCCAGAAATTCGCCATGTCGCCATTGATAATTTTACGTCACCACGGGCCTCTCAAATTCGCCAATTTGGCGAAAAGTAGCCACCAGTGGCAACCCTGGTGCACAAGGTGCAAGGACACGGAGGAAACTATCCTTCACGTAGTGGTGGAGTGCCCACACCTACACCCGCCGGCCCTCCCTACTGCGGCAATGGGGTCGTTTGAGGCACTTGCGATGGCACTCGGGCTGCATAGGGGGAACGCACCTAGCGGCCAAAAAGGAGCGGTCGAAGTTACTAAACAGCGACTAGAACACTGGTGGCGAGATCGTACGTAAATTGGACAGTGCAGTGACACTGCTAAGGAGTTTTTGGCCCGAGCCAGATCTCTCTGGCATCACGCCGATACAAAGGGTAGCGGCCACATCAGCATCAGCGTCTACATTCTCTTGTGTATCCCCGTGGTACAAGTCTTAAAGATCTTACAATGGTTCTTCGATTATTTCGCTCTCGCACTCGCTCTCTCTCTAACCAAAACAGTACCGAAAACCGGAACCAAACATCTTGTGGGAACTGAAGTTGAAATTTAGGATACTTCTATGCAATATTTTTGGAAGCTGGTGTGGGGTGATCCCTTTTAGGCCATAGTCGACGAGGTCATGCAACAAGTCGAAAGCATTGGTCTGCCTGAAGTCCCATCATCCGTCCGTTAGCCGATTGAGCGACTTGACGTCTGTCTGTCTCTGTTTGTTTGTCTGTCTGTCTGTTTGATGTCGATCTGTCCGTCCGTCTGTCTGTCCCTCAATGGAGCCACCCAGCCAAAAATTAACAAAATTCTTGAACGAGAAACAAAATCTTTTCAAATCCCTAAATCTGGAAATACACGTCATACCAGTCAGTGTTGTTGACCAAAAGAAAACATTGGGCTTACTGAGGCACGGCTTCAATGCATATCTTCTACTTGCAGTGTATTTTTGTAATTGAAACTAGATGTGTGCTTGATATTTGCGATAGCAAATAGAAATGCGCGTTGAAATCAAAAGTACAAGAGAGAGAGAGAGAAAACATTTTATTGAGCATCTCCTTAGGTCGGAGGATACTCTTGGCCACAGGCATGAGCCGAGCGGCGACGTCGGTAGCTCGGGCAGGGTGGTTTGCACGCCTGGGTCCGGGCTATACGCAGTGCCTCCTCCCACTGCTGAGCCTCGGATGTGAAGGGCTCGGGCCCGAGCCTAGACCTCGTGGCGGCATTCCAAGTCCCAGAGTAACGAAAGGTTCCAATAGATGGCGCGCGAGCAGTGAAACGCGGGAAAATTGAATTGACTTGAGCAAACCTATACCGTGTTTATCGCGAAAGGAGCTGCGAAACGGGTGGGGAAAAGCGTGAGGTGGGCGACGGAGAGAATAGAGGCATTAACATGGCAGAGGCGGCCGAGGACTATATATATATATCGTCTTTCGGTGGCATTTGCAGCGGTGAGCAGACACACACGCCAATTTTTCAGTAAAGGTGCCGACCGATTAAAACGTCTCTTTCAACACAAAAATGACGAGCGAAAATATATACGTTTCAGACTCAACAAATAGTATATTCTACAATAATACATTGACCTGTATTTGCAAGTGGTATAAAATCCAAGGTATGTTACATTCCACCTTTTTGTATACCCACAACTGTCATTTCAGCAAATTTTTGTGCACTTTTCGCCGCTTTTGTTGGAGTAAAATGCGTTCCCAACCTGCAAAGTGAATGGGATAGCATTAGATTAACAGCAACCATAAGAATTGAACAACGCTCTACATTTAACGCTGAAAATATTTCTGTGGGTGGCCAACACTGCAAATCTGTGTGAAATTTTCAAATCGAAGCTATAAAACGTTCGCAGACATCGCACCAGCTCTGAAATGCGGGTGCAATTGTTTTTGAGATATTTTACAAAATTTAAATTAAATGGGTCGCAGGCCTTAGATAACAATCTTGTGGGTTCGATCCCTGACGTAATTTGCCTACAAGAAGTTGGCGCAGTAGCCAAATTACCAGGTACAAAAGTGCCGAAAATTACATGCAACCTCCATTCTTACTCGCCGTAATGTGATCGCAAGAACACGACATATATACAGCGAGGTGGATGGGTTGTGGTTTGCGACGGGAAAAGGAAAGGAAATTCGCTGGGGATATTTTGAGCTCGGCAGGGAGCTCACCTGCATACAACCCAGTGCAGGGGAAGGGAAGTAGAGGGGGGGTGATAGGATAAAGAAGAGAGAGAAAGAAAGAAAGGTATAAATAGAGCTGTCAGTCCTAGAAAGCTGTCAGTCCGGGCACATCAGTCAATCACTGCACTCCGGGCTACAGCCGCTGCGTAAGGCCGGTCGTCTCCAGGAAATGAAGCAGATAAGCGAAAACTTCCCGTTGGGTTGCCGCAGGCCCCCTCGGGAACAGAAGGTCCTCCATGCCGGCGCTGGGAAGGCCTCGACGCTGGAGCGCTCGGTGGAGCTCTGCTCTCGGCCCCGCGTGGTGGGGGCAGAAGCCGAGTAGGTGCTCGAGCGTCTCCAGTTCGGAACAGTCCGCACATGTAGGGGAGTCCTTGCGCCCGTGTCGGTGCAGACGCTCCGCCACATTGCAGCAGTTGAGCCGCATGCGGAGAAGCAGGCAACGGGCGTCCCTGCTGATGCGTGCGGGCAACGGTCTGGGCGCCAGGCCGCTCACGACCCGAGGGTCGGGGTGCATCGTCTGCACTATGCGGGCCAGGGCAGTGCGGGCCTCGTCGAACGCGGTGACGTCTTGTGAGACTGGGGTATAGTGAACTATAACTGGGGTGCCCTCCTGGTGGGCCTCCCTGGCGCGGGCGTCGGCGTCTTTGTTGCCCCGGATGCCACTGTGGCCCGACAGCCAGTGGAGCCGCAGGTCGCAGCATCGGGAGGCCACAGTGCGCAGCTTGGTTGCAAGGGAGCGCTCCGGGTAGCCGCTGCTGTTGGTGGGTTGATCGGCCGCGTGCAGCCGCAGCAGGGCAGTCCTGGAGTCCGTGAGGATAACCGCCCCGGGGTGGTTATGGGGCCCCTCTCGAGGAGGAGGTCGGCGGCCAGGTGCAGCGCTACCAGCACCGCCCGTGTGGAGGAAGTGGGAAGGGCAGGCGGCAGCTCCGGCTGGCTCCCTGCTCAGGCACTACGCACGCAGCCGCCCCCTCGCACGTGCTGCGCTTGGCGGAGCCGTCCGTGAAGAGATGGAGGTAGCTGCTCAGCTCGTCCTGCAGTAGGGCGGCCGCCTTGTGGCGGATGGCCGGGGGTGGTGTGGTCCGCTTGTTGCAGACCCCGCGGAGGGTCGTGGTGATCTGCAGGGCCTCCCCGGTGTGTGGTGGTGGGGGCTCCGGACGGGGTCGGTTCGGAACCTCGATGCCCTCCTCGAAGGTAGTGAGCAGCGCTCCCATGTGCGAGTTGGGCCGGCTATGGAACCTCTGCAGGAGCGGAGCCCCGTCGCGTACGGTCAGCGGATGTGCCGCAGCCCCGTCTTCAAGGCCCGCATCTCGATGGGCCAGGTGCCCGCCTCGGTGTAAGTGCCCGCCACCGGCGACGTGGAGGGGAGGCCCAGGCAGAGGCGGATGGCGCGGCATGGTCGATCTCAAGCTCCTGCCAGCGTCGTGGTCCCAGGTAGGCGAGTGGAAGCGCGTACAGCACAGCTTGGTGTGAGCAGCCATTGCCTCGTGAGAGAAGCTGCCGCAACCCTTGGAGCACCCGTGCGCTGCGTGCCCTGAGGTCCTTGACAGCTGACAGCCATGTGAGCCGGCAGTCAATGAGCAGCCCCAGGTACTTCACGGTCAGCCGCCAGGGAACAGGCCGCCCCTTTGAGTGGGATGGGCGGTGTTGCCCGTCGAGCCCTGCATCCTCCCGGGTGCAGCATAAGGGCCTGCGCTTTGGCCTCCGACAGCTGCAGGCCACGGCTCTCGAGGAAGACTGCAACTGCGTCCAGAGCCTCCTGGAGGCACGCCTTGACTATGTGGCAGTCTTTGGTGGGGCCATGGATCCAGAGTGCCACGTCGTCAGCATACACCGCCACCTCCACTGGGTGTCGCAAGCCTGGAGGGATGCAGTCGGGGAGAGGAGCCAGCACCAAGTTGAAAAGGAACGGGCTCAGCACGCTTCCCTGGGGCACCCCGGAGCGGACGTCTCGAGGACTGGTGGTCGCCCGGCCGACGTTCAGCCGCAGGGTCCGGTCACGCAGGAACGCCCGGATGTAGCCTCCTAGGCACCCCACAACGCCCATGCCGTCCAGGGCCTCCAGGATGGCCTCGTGGGCAACCGTGTCGAATGCCGACCGCATGTCCAGCAGGAGCAGGAAGGCCACCTCCTTGTCGTGGCGGGCCTGTTCTAGCATGGAGATGACGTCCCCCAGGGAGTCAGCCGTGCAGCGGTGCCGCCTGAAGGCGCTTTGCTGCTCCCGGAAGACGCCGCTATGGTCCGCAATCCACTCGAGACGGGCCAGGGCTGCACTCTCCATTACCTTTCCAGCAGCCGACGTCAGGGAAACGGGCCGGTAGGACTCTGGCTCCGTCGGGGGCTTGCCGACCTTGAGAATTGGCGAGATGAGCCCCACGAGCCAGGGTGGCGGGAGGACACCAGTCTGCCAGACCCGATTGAACAGTCGCAGAAGCGGCTCTGAGTCACGTCCAGGTTCCGCAGCATCTGGTACGTAACCCCGACCATACCAGGAGCGCTCCGCCGCTTGGGGCATCAATTCAGGGCGGCTTGCAGCGCACGGAGCGTGATGTCCGTGGAGCAGATGGACACCACTTTCTGGTCGTGTGGGGCGGCTGGCGCCGTGTAGGGTGAGGCCGCAGGAACTGGAGGCGGGGTTTGAGCGGCCTTGGCAAACTGGTCTGCGAACAGCTCCGCCAGGGCCCCTTCTGTGATGTCCAGGGATATGGCGACCGCATGCAATGGACGCTGGCTGGTGGTGGTAGGCCCCAGCAGAGCCTTAAAGATACGCCAGGCTCTGCCCGGGTCCTTGTGAGAGTCTATGAACGAACACAGCGACTCCCAGCCCTCCCTGCGACGCTGCCGTGCTCGTCGCCGGCATTGGGCGTCCGCCCGCTGGTACTCCGTCCAATCCTCTGGTCGCTTGCTTCGCAAAGCCTTCCTCTGTAGCTGGTTGCGGCGGGCCCGAAGCCGTAGCAGCTGCACGTTCGGGACTGGCGTGCAGAGAGGTACCTCTCCCCGTACCGTTGCCTTGTTGGCGCTCCGCACGACTGCTGCGAGGAAGTCGACTTCAGGGTCCTCGGTGCATTTGGTCATTTCCTTGCGGAAGTCTACCTAGCTAGTGTCTGCGTAAGCCCTTGTGTCGGCTCGCTTGCGGTGGTTCCCGGGGGCGACCAGTATGGGGTAGTGGTCAGAACCCCACGTGCTGGCGGCGGCCCCCCCCATGAATAGGCGCACCGCTGCGTCACCAGGGTTAGGTCGATGCATGACTGCTGGACCGTGCGACGGTGACGACAAGGGTGGACGAAAGTAGGGCTGCTGGTGTTGGCCATGTGCAGTCCACAGGTGGTGACGGCGTCTAACAGCTCTCGTCCCCTTCAGGTGGCTCGGTGACTCCCCCAGGCAGGGTGATGTGCGTTGAAGTCGCCGCACAGTACAGCGTCCGAGCCCAGGTTTGCGCGCAGGCGGCACAGCGCCACGGCGTCCCATGGTTTCTGCGGCCGGATGTAGACGCTGGCCACGATAGTGTCCATTGTCCCAATGCGTACTGTCACGGCGGCACACTCCATTGGGCCGTCAGCAACTGGGGCCAGGTCAACAGGAGCACTGTTGAGGGTGGCGCGCACATAGACCGCTGCAGCGAGGTGGATCACACATTAATCGAAATTGCCACGGACGTACATTGCCGAACCAGCCTATGTGTTATAAATATATACAGCAGTCCGAGGGAAAAGGATTGGATTGAATTGAACAAGCTTTATTTAGGCCGGCAGAACGACGTTTTTACGCGCCGCGACGCGGGCCTCGGCGTCGTCCTGGTGGCTACTCGCCCGAGACGTGAGTTCGCCGTTGCCGACTCGCGAGTCTCATGACTTGAGCGCACCCGCAGGACCTGCTGGACGGCCCAGTGTTGACATTCGTAGGTGTAGCTCCTTGCGTCTTCTGCAAACCGTGGTGGGATGGTTCCTGACTTAGCTTCCACAGGGTTCGTGACACAGCCCCATAAGATGTCCTTCTGGTCTGCAGTCTCCCTGCAGCTGAGCTGGCACTTGTCAGTAGGGTATGCCTCCGGATACATTCGGTCTCTGGCCCTTTTCTTACCCTAATCCATGGAGCTGTACGTACAGCGGGTAAGCAACTCAGTCATCCTGGATGATTTTAACACAACATATTCCGCTGGCGGTTACCCAAGGGCACACCTAGAGGGCGCCGGCTGTGGAAAGCTGCACAAAATGAACACCTAACAGTATATACCGACCCCCTGTTTGCCAAACGCCAGGGAAACAGCGTCTGTGCAGATATGACGCCTCACCTAATATTCAGCAAAAACAACAGAAGAGGTTAAATGGGCTTACACTGGGCAGGACTTCGGCAGTGATTATAGTCCTCATCCAAGTCGAGGTACCCGCATACCTAAAATCTCCCCCCAAAGGGAAAACACGTTTATCGACTGGGATCTCTTTCGTAAAACAACGTAAGACTCTATACCTACACTAGACACTCTCTTAGAATGGGAGGAGGAGTTACGCAGCAGGGTGTTAGGATCGGCCAACACAGGAATTCCTCGCAAGCCCTAGAGCAAGGTGTGCGTGGATGAATCACCCAGAGGCACGAGGAGGCAAGAAACCCTGGCGCCAACGGCGGCGGTTTCAAGTGGCGGCTTCTATATCCTCGGTTCACCGGACGCTGCGGGCCACTTCTTTCCTTCATACACGTATGAAAGAAGGGTCCACCGAAAGGAAGCTGCGGTTTCAAGTGCCCAAGCTCTTCGGTTTCCAACCGTCGGCGAGAGCAGGAGGTCACTCGTCTTCACGTGCTGGGAGCCGAGTTGAAATTCCGTTCTCACGGGGCCTCCAAAATGAAGACTTGCGCGAAGTGGTGCAACTCCGGCACAAGACACGATCGATGACGTGGATATTCACCCTTTCCACCGACCGAGTGGTCCGTGTGCATCAGCCACGCCTCATGTCGTGGGCGGTACATCAAGTGTCATCCACTGCCTACCTGATTGGACAACCTGTGTGAAGTTAAATTCCCTAGCCAAGGATCTGGGGAATACGAACTCTATTTAAACGACTGTATTCGTGTTATTCTTGTTCTCCTGTCTCGACTGTCATCATGTAGAATAAACCTCCTGTACAGTTTCCTCTTAAGCAGTCATCTCGAGTCTCTAGTCCGACACCATGCCGAGCCGGGACCTGCAGGCCTGAACGAGTCAGACAACCCAAGGGCCCCTCATCTCTAAGAAGGGTCTCAAAAGCCACCAAAATCAAATAATCAGACATTAGCCTGCCACCGCTAGACTGGCGTTTGTACAACCTAATCCAAACTATGGAAAGCCTCAAAAACAGACTGATCCGCGACAAACACAGCTGCAGCATATATACGCAAAAAAATAGCTTACATTGATCGGGAGATTGAGAACCACGCATCCAGAATGGGTATCTGAAAGCTGGAATTCAGTATGTGATTCCCTAAATCACACATTCAACACCAAAAGTACATGGAATATCTTACGCCAACTTCTTGATCCGACGTCGACCAAATCGTCCCACAACCAAACGATGTCCCTCTTGATACACTACTACCAGGACACACGACATGCACTCATCACATATTCACCCCACTAGTACGTATACCACAAGGCCCGCCAACAAAACACCCGCCATAAAACGGAGAATAAAAAACTTTGTTAAAGTCAGATTATTCAGGTCTCAGAGGTTGGTGCCCTTAGTCCAGGGCCCCATTTGCTGCTGCGATCCGTCTTGCCCGGCCGATCAGTCAGCAGTCACTGGTCGTCGAAGGCTGAGCTGGAAAGAGCGGCTTGCCACCCGGAGGGGTAGGGGCTTGGTATAGGTAATTGGGTCGGGAGTTCGGGGCATTTCCATGTAGGGTGATACAGGTTCTCGTGTCCTCCGCAGGATGGGCATCTGTCTGGGCACATGGTAAGGTAGAATGCGTGCCGGAGCGAGAGGAAACGTGTTAGTCTGTAGCTGCAGCGCCATACAGCGGCTTCCTCACGGGTGAGTTGCGCGTGTGGCGGAGGAAGTGTCCTACGGGAGAGTCTGCAGTGTTGTAGTCAGCGCCGGATTAGGAAACTTTGGGGCCCGGGGCTACTGTGTCTTTGGGGCCCCAATGATGAGGATGGGACGATGATGATAACGATTCCGCTTTATAATGCGTAAAATTTCGAAGCCCATGTTATGCTCTCTGATCAGTGATAAATTTTACATAATTTCACTGTTTCCGGAAACTAATATCTTGGTTTGATGCCAAGTATTATATAATATATTTTAAAGCAGAGCTTTCTACCTCTCCCTGCCAACGGTTCTTTCATGGCCTGCGGGACAAGAAACTCCCAACGCGGCTGGGGATGGGGAGGGCGCTTTTCACTCACGGAGCCCAGTGCAGATGGCGCGGATATAGGGGGCTATTACCCAGCGTTCCCCGCACGCAGGTGACTGGAGGGCTTTGTCGTCTGCTTAAACGGTTGCTTTGGGCCTGTTTTCGCGCTGCTTCGCGTCCACTGGGCGCTTTTGTCGCACGCCTTGATTAACTTTTTCGACAGCACCTGCTGGGTAACCCGGAACCGACAGAATTAGGTGAGCGTACGGCAAAGATACGTTAAGAATTGGTTTGCGGGGCGGGAAAACAAAATGTAGAGACCACATACAGGCATCTGGCCGCTAGAGAAACCTTTGGCGCACTGCTTGTCATGAATGGGACTCCGTTTTCTAAATTGGTGAATACCAATTCGCTTGTGATTTAAGACGTATTACAAAATGCGAAAGGAGCAACTGGATCTGATAAATAGCGATTATAAAAGTTCCTTCAGCTTTCTTGCAATTCTCAAGCTTACTAAACTAACTAGTTTAAATCGGTATAAATGGGAATCACGAAGTTCACATGCCAGATTGTGTCTGCCTGCGCTTGTGTCGCTCGGTGGTGCAGAGCTGCGGCGTCCGCCTCTCTAGCCCTACCGTGGCCGACGCTGCTGCTGCGTTCGGGACGCCGCCCCCACGAATTCCAGGTAAGGCTGGAAGAATCTCTGGTTTCCCTCTTTGTAGAGCCACGTGTGTGAATTTAAGTGCCGTCGCATGGGCAATGGTTGCGGGTGTCGTTTAAGGCTTTGCTTTCCAACCACGTTCACAGCGTGGATTCGATCCAATTTTTTATCAGGCGTAAAGTTTAATATCGTTTGATTGCCGGTCCATCACAAATTCACAAATAATCGAAATGCCGCGTGCGCCTGCACACGCTATAGTACAGAAGAGTGTTTTCTTACAAGAAGCACTTTTTAAGGTTTTAGTTTTAAACGCATACAAATCAACAGGACGTACATTTTCGCTAGTTCTAACCAGCAAAGTTTTTCACGGAAATGCGGCGTCGATCAGGAACCCAATCGGCCGGCTCTTGCTGATTTGACAGGGGGTTCAGCATGGAGATTTTAGGAGATTGTGGCCGGAGTGACGAACTCGAGACGTTGTTGATATGATGAAGGGAAGTAAATGATGTATATACAAATATATGTTAACAAAGCTGAACACGTGACTAATAAAAGAAAAACTTCAAAACTCTAGTTAGACCCCAGCTCCGAGTGCCTGAAGACCCCCTCTCTCACTCCCTCCCTCCCTCCCTCCCTCCCCCAGTGTTCAGTCTGGAAGTTTGTTTCAGGGAGAGTAATTATTTATAAACTAACAGCAATGAAAACAATATTATTTGCATTATCGTTTTGAGAAGACCACTCGCGATTGCGTCTTAAAAATTTCTACACTCCAAGTAGTGCAAACAAACGAACCACTTCGGCGAGAAACATCGAGCCGATATCACCCTTACGCAATTCAAATAATCCACTAGCTTTATGGAACTGGTCGTCATCGAATGAACTTCCTCGTCAAGCGCAGCACACTGAAATTTCTGGCAGAAGTTGTGTGCGCAGATCTCTCAGCCCATATGGTAGTGCTTACGTTGTCAATAATTACACTCAACGTCCTTCAGGTTTAAACAGTTCGCAATGTTTTTCGGAAACTAGTTCATTTTCGTATGCCAGACCATTTCTTATGCCGAAACGCGTGCGCGTCGAAACGTCCCCGTACTTAGATGTTCATGTACAGAAAAGGCTACGGAAGCGACCTGTGCCGTAAAAGACCGGACCGGAGCTCGGGGCCTTTTTTATGTGGCTTCAATTGGGCCCCGCAAGCCTGTGTACCACGACTTTTGGTCCAAGACGTCTCCTCAGAAACCTTGGGAAATAAGGAGAAGGAGGACGAATAATTAGATAAATTGAAATGGACTTGAAGGTTGTCAACCACAATTCTTGTTCGGGGCTCCCCGATCCTCCCCGCCTGTAACGAGTCAGCTTCGTTGTGAAGGAGAGCTTGAAGCTCCTACATTCAACTTTTGATGCGGGAAGCAAGCACACTCATGAACTTTTTTTTTTTTTCAAATGATCGAGCGGGGCCCCTGAAAGCGGGGGGCCCGGGGCTGCAGCCCCCGTAGCCCCCACCTTAATCCGGCCCTGGTTGTAGTATATGTGTGTATGTGAGTGGGATACTTTCTGTATTTGAATTAGTTAAATTTTAGGCTGACCAGTATTAATTCAAGTGTGATCCAACTAGCTCAGATTCTGCCTATTCTAATATTTGCTTTCTGTATTGTCTGGATTGGGTTGGTCTTCCGCTGGTGCCCGGAGGGCTCGGGCTCGGGCTATCGCATGAATGCGTTCACTGCCATTGAGACAGGCATGTCCAGGTGTCAAGATCAGACGGACTGGTGGAATGAGTCGGTTTCTCTGCAGGATGTGATGGGTGGGCGGGGAGATACGTCCTTGCGCATAATTTCGGCATGCCCCTTGAGAGTCGGATATAATATTGTTACGGGGAAGAGACTAGGAAGATTCGTACAGCGAGATACAGGCACCGGGCAATACGTACGATTGTTGTTGTTGTTGTTCCTTTTTTTCGTGGCACATACCCACTTGGGGGATTGGCCAGGATCGGGAGGTATATTGGGGCTATGTGCCCGCTTAAGGAGAATATATTTTGGAGGAAAACAAAAAAATGTTGATAAGAATAATCGCACTACAAGGCTGAGTGCGCGCGAGAGAGTCGTGATGATAATGAGCGGGTAAAATGGTGATCGCAGTGACTCGCGTAGATTGTCCACCTTATATAATGTGTCCTGTTCGCCAACAACATAACCACGCCCAGTAACATGACTCGCCGCTGGAAAAGCGTCGCCCCGGCGCTAAAGTGCAGTCGACGATGGCGCACAGAATTGCTTGAGACAAGCATATCGGGCCAGAAGACGCGGCACCCTGGTTGGTCAATTTAAGCTAAGCTGATTGGCCAGTTTACAAACGGATATGTGAGGTAGAGTTATGTTGGCATTTTTTTGTTTACTGTCTTTTTTTCGAAATGGCGCGGACGTCGATCGCAACTGCTTCCAGCGATGAAAATTGTTCTTGATTTTCTGTATGCGTGTTCTCACGTCGAAAAAAACATGCTTAAACACGAGAGGAACGTGCACCGGGCAACTTGGACGCGGAGGTTACAGTTCTACAGTTTTTCGGCGGCGCTGGAGGTAAGGAAACGGACAAGTTCGCAAGACGTTTGGGGTAGTGCTGGGGTCATCGTGGGAAGCGTCCATGGGTAAAGCAGATTTCATCGAACTGTAAACATGAGCTGATGTATATTCGTTTTATTTCATCGAGTGAACGTTTTTAATGTGTGATAGTAACCCCTGTCTTGTTTCACGCCTCGCTCCGTTTCAGATTTATATTAGGCCTACCCTGTTGGCGTGGTACTCTTCGCTAGTGACAGCTGTGCGTTGATGCAACGTAACGTGATACATGTTTCCCTCTGCTACCTATTTGCTACCTACACCCACACGGGAAGCCTTGGGTGCCTAAAACTTTTTTTTCATAACGTCAAGACCAGTACCTACCCAGTTCGAAGCCCACCTGTGACGTTTGTTATGACCGTACTAGCGTGCGAAATATTGTCACGGTGTCTCAATTCGAGCTTGTGATGCATCCCCAGCCTGAAAGGGCGCAATTAAGCCTAATTTTCATCTGTTCAGATGAGAAGCAACACAGAATTCACGCAGTTACTGCCGCATGTAAAAATTAATCCCTAATGCTGCTACTGCAGTTGACTCACTAGAAAGTTTAACTGTTCTTGTGTTTTGGCTCTTATGTTAACAGTAGCCACACATGCGGAAGCGTTATTCGCAACGCACATTCTGCCTTTTTATGGCTTGCAGTCATTGGCTGTCATTACGCACCACGATGTCTTGTGTTCGTAGTGTCCCTGTTACTTGTAATAAAAATTACCATTGTTCTTGGGCCCTGTCTAATGCATCTGTATACATTTTTTTTCTTTGCCATTGCAGATATAGACAAGGAAGGCCAGTACTTCGGCTTAGTGAAACGGGAAGCTGGGGTACCTCAAGCATTGCCGGCGGTAGGTTACCAGCATATAGCTGCCACAGGTCAAAAGTGGCTGAACCCCGCCAGGTGATGCAAAGAAGCACGTTTGATAAGTGTGAACCTGTAAGACTGACAAGACCTTTCTTTCTTCGGCCTTTATAACCTTTACCCAGGGCATTATTTACACCTCCAGGGCTTCTATTTAAGCATCGCATCAAAAGCACCATTACGGGCTCAATAGAGGTAAGACTCCCGCTGAAAGAGCAGGTAATTGCAAAGAAGCGTGAGAAAGGTGTGCCTATCAGCACCCTTATGAACAGGATCAGTGTAAGCTTAGCCGAAACGACGACGACATAACTCCTACAGAATACAGAGCACAGCCTGTCGCACAGTATTATGCGCGACTTCAACCATTTCTCTCCCGAACGGTATCATCCTAATGGTGCAACTAGCGTGCACATACGGGTGAAAACCATGAAGGTAAAAGATGAGCCAGTTGTATCAGCAGCAGGGAACGCAATTGAAAAAGAAGTTTTAACGAGGAAAATTTTTCTTTGAAGAAAATGTAAAGGAAATGGGTCTGGTATTGTGTGCATTGACGCTACGCATCAAACAATTTTCAGCTTACTAATTTCTTGCTTTATAAACTCTGACTGTAGCTCAGTGCAGGGTTGTGAATTAATTTAGACCACCTAGAGACACTTATCTTGCATAAAAATCTGGATGTACGGACATTTTGGGGGGTTTTTGGCATTCAATAGAAAGCTGCCACTGCTGATGGGATATCAGGTTTTTTATTGTAAAAAATCCCTTATATTTACTTTACAAATTGTTTTGATTCCACAGACAAATGCATGCGTGCTCGGCTGCGAGTTCATGTGCTGTTTACATGATTGTTTCTTCCCTGCAGTTGCATGCTAGATGTCTCCAATTATCTGTCCTATACTGTTTTTAGTGCAAGTCGACATTCATTACTTACTTTGTTTGAAAGGACTGGCCAACAAAGCATGCATGGTTGCATGGGAAATTCATGCCTTACAGTAGACAAGTGAGTTTTCCAGAAACTCCCTGTGGTGTGGTCGCAGCCTAACATATAGGTTTCCACAACGTTGTACCCAGTCGTAGAGGCTGATGCACTCAGGAGACTGAAAGAACGTGTGAATGTGGAGAGCTTTTTGGAATCGCCGAGCGGAAGTTGACGGCTTTTTAACTTGTGCGTACTTTTTTTCGTTTGGCATCGACTGCATGGCACAAATGTCATAATCAGTGGCATACCACAGGCCATTTTACAGTTGCATGCTAAATAATTTCCCCCACCCATTCAAAACTACATGCAGGCTCGCCTTTTTACTCAATATGTATGGTGAGAATAAAAGTGTTGATATTTGTTGTAATTAAACTATTTCAGTGTTCCCTTCCTGGGTATGATTATTCTAGCTATATTTGTGCTGTTGTGACCTGTTTGCGGACTCTTGGTTATTTTAAGCATGCTCCTAGGAATGGCAAGCCATGCAACACCTTCACCACTTTCATTTCATGGTGTGAATGCAATGCAAAGGGAGTTGGACCACACACAGCTTTGGTAATGGGCTCCACTCTGTGTTTCTAATACTCCAAATAAACAAGTTTTATGTGGACGTTTTACCTCATGCTGTCTCTACTACATCTATGCAATGTTAGGCAGGTTGGGAAATGCGAACAATTAGCGTAAGGTGCATGCTGAAAAATAGCACAAGATCTCACGGCCAACAAGCAAAAGCAGCTGTCAGTACCCCGCTTGGGCACTTGTTAATTCTTGAGGCAGTGTTTTGTGCAGCACTGCAAGGACAAGCCAACTGAACCAAAGGCATGAGGTGAATAATGCGCTTGTTTGGGAAACTATACTCGGCTAAAGGTGCATATGAACTGGAGTTACTGCCTAGCTAATTGTCTTGGTGCATGTTGGTTGTCACATTTATTTTGAGCTACATTGACTGCACCGTCAACCTTCGGCCTTTATACTAGTACTGCCTTAGGTGGCATACTTTGAACCTTGTATAGTGTGCCTGAGGTACAATATGCTTTGCCCGTACTGCCTGCCATGTAATTTCACGAGTTGTTCAAAGCAAACGAGGGTCCATTCGATTTGCCTGCAGCACTTCGCCATTCGTTTTAGTAGTGCAGATTGTGCACCCGAACCGCGCCGTTAGATTCACTGGCTGTGCAGATGAGTGCAAGACAAGTGCATGGCTTTGTGTGCACTCCCAGACAAGGGTGTGCAGAAACAGACCAAGAGTGCGAGTCTAGTTCCGCCGCTTATGCAGGATTTTTTGCAATGAACTGATTCAGGTGCAGGCTGAACCTAACGAACGAAGAGTGCTTCAGTTTTCTGGGCAATTGCAAGTGGTGTTTGCACAAATTCAGGAACAAAGCTAACAGTCTGTGGGAGCAAATATATGTAGAAATGAGCAAAGCACGATTGAGAGTTCAGGTCGCTAATGACAGTAAATGATAAGATTAGTAGGAAAGAGCAGCCATGCAGGAAAGGAACAATATCAAGGACAGACTCAAAACGTTTTAAATGCAGAGCATTTCTTAGCCTCCCTCTTCCTGCGTCGGACGGCGTCTACAGCTCCGCGTCCGCAGCAGGTGCGCCTCTCCTCCTTCCCTCCTCTCTTTCAACAGCAGCTGGCGCGCGCATGCGTCGTAGGCAGCCCGTTCGCTCCGTCGCGGTCTCGGCGTAACAGGTTCGTGATAGCAGCGCGGTGGGGCGTGAAAGGGCGCGCGCTGCTTGCGCATGCGCGCTCTCCCCCCCCCGTACTGCTCTCCCTCTACTGCGCGCGCTGCAAATATAAAGCGGCTAGCGGTCGCTCGTGCTTCAGTCACTGCGTTGCTCCTTCCTTCCTTGGTTGACGCTCGCTCCACCCTAACGCGACTTTACTCTCCTCTCTCTACCCCAAACCAACACCAACGCAACTACGACCCATGTACCCACCCTAACGCGACTTTACGCGGCGTTAACGACCCCCAATGCTCTGCATTTACTCGTGTTCCGCTCGCGGGAAGGCGCGGGAATTTTCTGAGAGGAATCATTCCGGGCATGCCTAATAACAGTGATGAGATCAGGGCTGAGCGCCGTGAGGTTTGTGTTTGTCTTACTCCGAAAGTCATCCCAATTGACCACCGTGCAGCTACGCCGAAGGCGACGCGTCGAGCTTGGGGTAATGCCAATCCTAACGGGGTGATGGTCACTGCCCCAGCAGTCGGCTTCTCGCTGCCATAATACCGTATCACCCCAAGCCACCATGTTAAATCAGGTGAGTACGGTGGCATCCGAGGATGAATACATCGGCTCGTAGGGCACGAATTGTCATTCAGAAGCGTAAAATTAGCATCACTGAAGTGGTCTAGTAGCACACGCCCGCGTTCACTTGAGGTGGGGTATCCCCAGTCACAATGAGGAGCCACAAGTATGGGACAGGCTGCGTTCAAACGACGCAGAGAGGATAGCCAGCCCAATCGTAGCCGAGATGCACGTCCGCTGTGTGGGCGCACATAACACGACACAAGAATCACAGCGCACCGGGGCAGTTGCACCTTAACCGCAACCACTTCTTGCCATGCCGTGAACCACGCATGTAAGGGGATCGTGGTTTGCGGTAAAGACGCGAGTACATAAATGGCGGCTTTGCCTGGCTCCTTCGGTTCCACAAGATTTCAGTTTTTATTAATATATGCACAGATTTTAGCGGCATCCTAATTGCCAGGGTAAAATATTTTTCCGGTGATAGACATGTAGACAGAAAACTAATAAAAAAACCTATCACGATATTTCTTGCTTTACAGGTCAAATTTCACACAAAGCAGAACATGCATTCATTGTTTTTTTTTCTGCCTGCATTCACGTATCCTATAATATTTTGCAGCAGTGCACGAGAAACACTGGCACAATTTCTGTGATTTTCTGCTCCTCCCAGGCGCAGTCAAAAAAAGTTAAGAGCTGTTACTATTAATCTACTGTACACATACGAGTGCGTCCTTTGTTACCTCTGCGTTCAATGTGCGAAGGTCTACGCTTCAGCGTCGTCGGGTGCTTCTTCCTGAGAGAACGGCACTTCGAACACGCATCCGCAGAGCCGAGGTAGCGGGCAGTACCTTGAACCTAAGAACCACGCTATGCTAAAGCTAGATCACCAGGGAAAAATATTCCGCGGGCATGCAAACTTTGCGAGCACACATCGTCGTATGAAAGCCCTGATACCTCCTCGAAAGCGAACTGTGCCACATCCGTATAGGAGGAGAAATGGCTGGAAACGCTGATTGGTCAAGGTGTGTGACGTCATTAAAAATATGTAGGACGTCATTATTTTTTTGGAGTTAGATTTGTTTGTTCAGTTGTTGTTTCTCCCCAGAGATTTTTCCCTAGTCTTTGCTAAAGCGCTAGAATCCCTCCCTAGTCTGCCTACTCCCCGCACTTGGCCAAGTAATGGCGGAAACCTCTTCAAGTTAGCTACTGAAGGGAAAATGTGTTTTAGACATGCAGACACCTTAAAATTCGACCGATGCAATCGTCGCTTTCACGCACGAAGAATCTCGTTATTCATCATGGTTTGGTGTGTTGAGTTTCAGCACACTGCACATGCCACTGGCGGCAGTAAAAAAGGTGAGGCATCCATGTGCTTTCTGTTATTAGCGCTCTCTTATTTTTACTTAGGCCTTCTTGTTTGCTTTAAACATTCCTTTTACGTGAGCTGTTTGGGCCCGGTTGTTTTGCTTCTGCAGAACTTGCACGCTCCACGTGCGTTATTCAATGAACTCGTTGTTCAGGGAAAAAAAGGAGATACAACAAGTTTTGAGGACAGATTTGTTCGTGGAGCGATCGCATGGTAGTATTTCATATTTTTCCTGCGTGGCGTGTTGCGCCTGTGCATTGAAATGACGACCGTTCCTGATGAAATAACGATCGCCCCTATGTCCACCCTGTTCAGAACGGCAGCAAGGCGTACTTACTAATAACATTTCGAGACCGCTTCCAACATTCCACGATACAATAAGCAAGCTTAAGCGCGTGCCTATCGTGGAATTCCTGATAGCAGATTGAAATGTCGCGTTGACAGGGGCACTGCATGCTTCAACGGCGGCGTGAATCATGCAAAATGGGTTAAGATTGCGATGTGGCGTGGCTACGCAGCGCAAGTGTGAAGGCCCGTTTGCACTTGCGACTGGAGCGATAGAAGCGACGCGATTGCTGTCCGCGGCGACAAAAATTGGTCGAGACCAAAAGAACAAGGAAAGCGGCAGAAATCTTGCCGCTTCTACCGCTCGAGTCGTAAGTGTGAACGGGCCTACCATCGTACCACTAGAAACACACGTAGGTCATGTAATTGTCCTGTATTTGCCATGGAATCCACTGCGTGTGATGCCAAACAAAATAAGCTGTATTCAAAAACTGAACCCAATCTGCGGTGGCTTACATGGAGCAAATGTATGACACGTTTCTATTTTCGTGCGCCTTTTGAAAACCTTGTTGCAGTAAACGATTACTTGTTGCTTTGCCGGAATGTTTTTTTTGTTTTCCTCACAGAGCCTGCCTGATAGTGCATCCGCGAGGTGGTTGTAAGTGCGAGGCTCCTATCAAATAAGGCCAGAGTAACTCGCAAGCCTTGCCTAATTACCTGGCATAGCAAAAAACTTTATGGCTGTGGCTATTCTCATTGCATCCGTGATAATCACTTGTGAAAAATTTTTTTGCCGCAGTTGTGTCGTTGGCTGACTTGGACGGCATGACAACCTGTCAGAAAATTGCTTTTGAACCCACTCTTCGGGCATCCGTGAAAATTACTTTTAAAAATTTCAGTCGATCGGCTCCCGTTGGCTGTCTAGAGTCGTTTTTTTTCACAAACTATAAAACTATATGTTTCAATGGAGCCAGGCATATACATCACAATCTCTGATAATGTCAAATGTGCGCCATTATTACACTTTAAATTTTGCGCATGCTCCCTTAGGCGGTCGTTCAAACACCTTCCGGTTTGGCCGATGTAAGACTTTCCACAGGTGAGGGGGGGATTTCGTAAACCACCCCTACATCGCAGTCAACGAACGGCTTCTCATGTAGTTTTTCGCAGGCTCTCTTTTTGCTAGCAGCAGCAATGTGAGCGCATAGTTGGCCGAGCTTACTCGGAGCAGACAAAAACGACAGGGACACTAAGCATGCGCAACATTGAAAGTCTAATAATGGCGCACATTTGACAGCGCATTGCGATTCCTGCACAAAGTGTGAGCCACGATTGTCCGAGACAAAGATACTGGGAAATAGCAGATATCAGAAGGCCAGATAATTGCTGGAGGCGCATCGTATCAGATCGAAGGGAAGCGACTGTTAGTGACACTTCGGTGGTATTGTTCAACGCTGAGGGGCGGTTTTTAGATACATTCTTGCGCTGACGCGGTGGGCATCTCTATTGCGCATGTCGGGATGTGTGTATAAATGTACGTTGCGGTTGTTGCTATTAAACTTCTAAGTGTAGCGCCTGTCCGTGTCTTCTTTCTTGTGTGTTGTGTATTTGCGCCACTCAGTAAGTTTGTAGACCTCAACCAACACGCCCAGCAACACGTTCATCTCAGTGGTCCAGCATGAGCTTCAGGTAGTGCACCTTGGTCTTCCACCCGAGTTGCTCGCTGTTGATTTGCAGGCATGTCATCCTGCAGCAGACCTGGGTGTCCCAGTGAACAAGCATGGCCTCCATCTCGGTGCCCGAGAGCTGCAGGCTGGCATTGGCGAGCTTGTCCCGCACTGCATCCGGGGCTGCCTGCAGCTGCAGCACAACGCCTCGGCAACCTGCCTTGGGGCCTAGTGCATACAGGGCCGCATCGTCGGCGTACACAGACATGTACACCCTGTGCGCCCATCCACTGGGCAGGCAGTCTGATAGTGCTGCTGTGACCAGGTTGAAGAGGAAGGGGCTGATGACTGTGCCCTACAGGGTGCCTCATCCACTGGTTGAGGCACCAACAGGGCATTGCCCACCTGCATTTGTGCCATGAGGCCCGTCAGGAATGCCTCAACAAAGCCCCGCAGCTTGCCCGCAATGCTGGCCTCCATGGCCAGGGAGATGTCAGAGTGCTGGAGGTTGTTAAAGGCACCCTTGACATCAAGTAGCACTAGGGCTGCCACTTGCCTGGTAGTCTGGGTGTGCTCTAGTTCTGTCCTTACGTCGGCAATAGAGTCCGTCTCAGCCTGGTGCTGCCGGAAACCCGTGAGCTGCTCTGAGATGTGCATGTACTCCTTGGTTCTGCAATTCCGAGCGCCTGCAGCCAAAAAATTTTTGCCCGTGCAACAGCGCTATGATTGGACTCGGTTTACCAACATCGAGTTGGTTTTTATCATTCTGAGTACTTACCGCAGTAACTTCTTGCACAAGAAGTTATTGCAGGAAGTCGCACATTGAAAGCTTTTTTATCGTATGGCTTTACATGTGGTTGCGCATATTTTACTAGCCGTAGCATAGCCAACCACCAGGGGTGAGACAGCTGCGCATATTGCGCCTTTTTGATGCAGTTGCATTCTCCTGCGCCAAGCTGCTACAAAAGCATGAAAATTGCGCCAAACTGCTTCAGAAGAGCCTGAAGGCGCGGATTTTGATGCTCATGTCAGTTCCGGCGGGGACGAAAGCCTCCCGCATCCCGGTCACCGCTTTTATTGTCGGTCAATCGCAAACACAGAAATGGCACAAATAGAAAGACTGAAATGAAGCAAACAGTAGCTTCTAAAACGCGATTGGCTTTCCGACCGCGTTCGCTGAAACGGCCTTCCTGATTGGGCATCGCTGTGCCTACAAACATGGTCGCCGCCTTATCCGGGTGCTACTGCCTACTTCACGCGCTCAGTGCGCATCGCCGATATTTCCTGTGGTTTATTTTAGGCTGTGGCTAGCGTTCCGTCCAGACGGAACGATATACAAGTGCTAAAGTTCCGTCCTGACGGAACGGAGCGCTGCGGGTTATCCTTCCGTCCAGACGGAATACAACTGAGAGCTTAGCGTTCCGTCTAGAAGAACCCGGCGTGAAAATTTATACAGTTCCGTCCAGACGGAAGCAAAACCGGCTGATTAGTCGCCATGTTCAGTCTTCAGATTTGATGTAGAGGTTCGCCTCGGGTAACTGCACTGCTGTACCGGGTTCGAATCCCCCCGGACGTAGATGCTTTATTTCTTTTTTTTGCGTGGTTGCGCCAGTGTTTTGCAACAGATAACTTCGCGCCCACTTTACAATTGACGCGGTGAGAGCAGTAGGCCTTGATTTTGTACTCAACCGACCGCTACGCTACCGCTTACTACAGCCAAGGCCGACGTTCATCTGTAGTTCGTAATGGTGATCACTAAGTAAAGGTTATTCTGGCTAGTCAATGAGAGTGAGCGGTTCGTTCGGCTGGGTAAATATCAAGAAAGACTGCTCTCGCTGCTAGTTGTGAAGCGGGCGTACGTGGTCGAGGTAGCGGCTTGGAGTTCCGTTTGACGGAGTTAGAGTTAGTTTGTTGAAGTTAGTGCTCGGTGGAAGTAACCGTAGTTAAGTTTAACCGTGGTTACTAAACTCTAACCGCGGTTGTCGCAAACTGCGGTTTTGGCTGTTGCGAAATTTTAAGTGTGGTGACCGCGGTCACTTGGTTGTGAGCGTAACAAAAATGAATTAACACACTTTTAACTTCACGATAAAAAACAAAAGAGAAGCAGTGTAGACAAAAGGAAATATCGCCAAAACAGTCGCTTCAGACCCAAACGCAACGCACTCGCGCGTGGCGAGATTTAGGTGAGGGGCTTCCACAACAGCTCGCAACCGGCTTAGTTTTCTCGCGTCTGCTCGGTGTTGGAAACTTGAGGCTTAGCGTCGCGGTGGATATTTGACCGCTGCTATCTCTACAACTGCGAATTGCAATCCATAGCACAATTTTTCTCCACACTAACATTCACTTTCTCGCATGTGGAAGTTGTTTTAAGCGATGAGATTGATTTCGAAGAGCGGCGATAAGCTGTTGCTGGCATGGTCTGGGCCGGTTCGAGCCGCTTCCAGTGCCGTGCGGGCAGGCGCACCGGAATGTTTGCAGGCACGGCCGACGTGCGCGCCGATCGTTTCCTAGTGCTGAAAACGCACCATGACTGTCTGCTTTGGCGAACGACGTGCGGAATTTACAAATTTAGCACGGCTTTTGTCGTAGTTGATTGGGTGGATCGGGAAACGAGCCGCTGCTGACGGGCAGTCGCGCTGACTGCGAGAGCGACGCAAAGAACGCAAGCGCCCCTTGGGGTAAGCTTTGGGGTGCCCGCTATTTGAGAACCTTCGTCTCCTCCGGATGCCAGGGGATTTTTTGCCCGCCTCCGCTGATGCGCCGCCACTTGCGTCCAAACTGACTTGTGTGATTTTAAGCACTGCGGCTGCGGGAACTGCGGTTAGCGTGACCGAACCGAAGTGGTCAAGCTCAGTGTGCATTAACCACAGTTAGCGGGGTAACCGCAGTTTCGTGTGTCGTGTAACGCAGGAAACTGCGGTTTTGTCTAACCGCGGTTCGCTTAACCGCGGTAATCTGGGCCCGTGTAGACCACTTCCGCTCATAGACTAGCCAGAATGACCGTTAATTAGTGATCACCATTACGAACTACAGATGATCGGAACTCTGGCGATGGATACGTCGGCCTTATAGCTCTAGTGAGCGGTAGCGGAGCGGCCGTTTGAGTGCGAAATCAAGGCCGACTGCTCTCACCGCGTCTATTGTAAAGTGGGCACGAAGTTACCTGTTGCAAAACGCTGGCACAACCACGCAAAAAAAAGTGTTCCGGGGGGGGAATCGAGCCCGGTACAACAGCGCCATTATGCGAGGCGCAACCTCTACACCAAATCTGGAGAGTGAGCATGGCGTCTAATCAGCCGGTTTTGCTTTCGTCTGGACGGAACTGTACGAATTTCACGCCGGCTTTGTCTGGACAGAACTCAAAGCTCTCAGTTGTATTCCGTCTGGACGGAAGGATAATCCGCAGCGCTCCGTTCCGTCTGGACGGAACGCTAGCCACAGCCTTTATTTTACCGCCATCAGCTGGGTTCCAGTCTATTCATTCTATCTGTTGTGGCTCTGAACGGTGACAACGCGGGGATATGGTTTGACATTGGTGCGAGATTACGAGAAGGTGCGCGGCTAAAAAACGAGTTTTTTGAAATGTGGGGCCTACGACTTCGGCGTGGTTTGTCCTTGAGCAAGGTAAATGTAACTGGTAGCGAAGCTTCCATAGAAGCCCATACAAGGTAAATATAACTGGTAGCGAAGCTTCTATAGAAGCCCATACGTTCAGAAAATGGCGGCTCTTAAGCTGCTCATGGGGCTTAGCGCCATCTGTGTGAGGAGGGAACACTTCCGGCGGAACAGAAAATAAACAGGATGTGACGCAAGATCCGGTCAGAAAGTGACGTCATTTTGGTGGCATTAGCGCGAAAATTTGAGTTCAAAATAGCTTTAGCAGGCCTCTGATCGCTGAGGGCTCATGTCATTGCCATCTGACGCAAGTTGGCGAGCCCTTGGCGTGTGTGCTTCAAGTCAACGCCAGCTTAACTAGTACTGACTCGTGACTAGAGAAACGTACTTAAGCATACTGTCGTATGATTCTGTGTTTATAAAAACATCATGCATTTTCTCTGAACCTTTACTCTGTATTCATGCCTTCCACTGCTGTATAAAGCAATAAGTTGTTTATTTTGATTGCAGTGGGTGGCAAACCGGGAACGGGCACGTACCCCCCGACCGGAATTTTTTTTTCGGCCTTGGGATACAGAGCGCAAAATGACACTTGACCACTCCCCCCGGCCCCCCTTTCATATCAAAACATGCCCACTCCTTACCCCGATACAAATTTCTACCAACGCCACTGCTGGGTTTAATTGCGTCGCACATACGCAGGTTGCGTGCGTGCCTTAAGTATAGATCAAGGTTATATAATGCTTGCTCAGTTTGTTTGCTCAGTTCTGTTCTAAGAGAAGAAATAACGTATAGTCATGCTATAATCAAGACATTTAAATTTGATTCCAGGATAAACATAAAACAACTTTACCACACTGCACAAAATCAGCACGTATACAATTAGTACAAAATGTTCGTGGGCACTACATGCATTATGATTTTTCTTACGCGCCGAAAAATTGACTTTACCCGTAACACATAGCATTATGAGCAATGAAAGCGTCAACAGCAGAACTACTTCGAAACAAGAGAAAACAACTAGGTACTGACGCAGAAAACCGGGCCGCAGGAATGCCGATTCACGAAAGTGCAGCGAGCACACCGCAGCTGTCCCGGCGTCTTATCAAGTAGACATGGGTTTCTATAGTAAGTTCACTCAGCATTCACGCCTGCAATTTCCTGGTTGCATTGTTGGGCAAGTGTCGCAACAGATAAGTAAAAAGATGAAAAATGGATCAATGCAAAAGAAAGCGACGGCAGTATGTAAAAGCACATAGCACGAAAGATCTGGCAGCAGCGCAGTACGGAGCAGCACAACAGAGTACTGCGATGGAAATAATGATTGCGCATACAGTGAGGGAAGCTAGCAACGATCACTACAAGCGTTGTAATGCAATAGAGGAGGCACTGATATAGACAATTAAAGCGTCTCGTTTAAATTCGAGTGGTACTACGCTGCGAAGTCCTAGAGTAATTGACACCACTTGCTCCGAGCCAGCCTGAGGTGAAATCAAGAGATAACTGTGATACAACAAAGCTGTAGACCATTATTTTTCGATGCACCACCACGTCTCCTTACACAACCCCCGTGCACGTATTAACACTACTATAGTTTCGCGTTACCTGTGGAAATGAGAGGAAAATGGTGCAGTAAAACGCTAGGCGTACGGGAGCCCGCGTATTCACAAACCATATCCCGTAGAGGCCCAGGCCGACCACACCACCACACCCCCTAAGCAGGGGCGCAGCCAATGAGGTTAAAAAATTGCAATTTTTTATCCTCATTGGACGCAGCACCGTGACGTCTCTACCTATATGTGCGGGGCTTCATGCGAGGTGGATTTTTTCTTTTTTCCCCCTCCCCTCGTTTCGGCTGCTTTGCGGGCGGCCGATGGTTTCGCTCCGCGGGCAACTTGTGTTGTACTATTTATATTTTTATTCCCGCTATTTCTTGTTTATACAGTTGTATACTTTTTTGCGTATGTGTGGCTTACAGTTGAGGCACGAGCTGTGACACAATGCTTTCGAATTAAAAGGCCAGACACTACAGAAATATCGACCAGATTTAGGGGAAATCCCCAAGTGACTGCTCCGGTTAAGCAGTGGTCCCGGGTTCGAATCCTGGACCAGGACGAATTTTTCTTCAACTGCGAAGTTTTCGAGGAAGCTGTATAGCTTTCCTTTGTAGCCGTATGGCTGCATTTAGGTGGATGTCAAACTTTCCTTTACTACAGAAATATATATATGTGGTAGCTAAAAATGCGTCGCAAGAAACAGACACAAACTGCTCATCTATACCCATCAGTGGATCTCTAAAAGTGACAATTTTTTGCCGCTATTTGGACTCCGAGATCACTATCGCAAAAATATAGTGCGCCAAGGAGATAACTTTTTTACTGAGTTTTATCTCTGCTGCGACTACCGTGACTTCAAGCTCACGGGCAACTACTCATTAGTCCCAGCGAAAAGAATATACGTATCTGAGTGAGTGTAACACTGCATTAAATGAGAGGCCCTGGGGGAGCAAGGATGAGGAGAAAAGGGGAAGGTCACAACTCGCACAATGAACACAGTTGCAGTCTTGGTGTCCTAATCGCAAAATGAACACATTAAAGTCAGTCAGTGGCAGCCAAACGCACAGTTCACACTTAAATGTACAGTTCACACTGTGGACAATGCGCTTCACACTGAAAACAGTGCACGCTGCAAAAAGTTCACATTGTATACCGAACAGGGAAGTCGGCCAGGCTGCTACACCAATTTGTAGAGTCTGTTTTCAAAGGCGTACTCGGTAATTGCTTCTAGTGCGGTGGGATCGTCACGGACCCGACTAACATGTTCCTGTTCAGTCGCAGGGCCGGGACTTAGAGTTAAAAGCTGATGGCGATTACGGTCGAATAATGGACAGAGCCAAATTAAGTGGTAACGATTTGGTGTGCCTTCCCGATTACAGGGGGGGCGTCAGCGCCATTCGGATCCTGCTGGAGGTGTCTATTTATAAATAACGTATCTTATGCAGCAAAATCTCTGTGTGCATGAAGCACAAATTGTTAAAAATAACTAATCAACATTGGCAACAGCGTGAGTGGTAGCACGCATGATTACTGATATCAAACTCGGCCTGGTGGCTTCAGTGAAGAGACTGTGGTCAATAGCCCTGTAAAGAAGACATATATAAAACTCCTCGAGTACTTCAGTTGCTGTACAATCCAACTATTACTTAGCCCGTGGTTGGTATATATTTTCGATATTGTGTCCCTAAATTGCTATGACATGCAGTGCAAATTATGCAAATTATGGAGAATTCTTGACCGAGTGTAAAACGTGTACGTTTGAGCTGGTGTCTTTCTTATCAATGTATCACCCTTGCAAAAACGATTCACACCTTCCATTGCTGTTAACAAAATGTCAATGTTTTGCTTAGTGGCACTATTCCTGATAAAGAATAATGCGATGAAGTTAATGTTAACGAAATTCAAACTAATAGTGCTGATGAAAGTGTCTAAATGTAGCAGCTCATGCAGCTGTAATATTTCGCAAGAGTAGGTCAGTTTGTAAATGTAGTCATGGGTAATTGGCTGCCTTTCTTATAATCCTTAGCTGCAGCACCGAATCGTGTTTTGAGGTGTGTATATAGTGAAAGAGCACCGAACTCAATTGTATACCCTTCTGTGTGCTGTAGAATGAGCTTTCAATGAGGGTGTTTGCTTTCCGGACCGCGTATAATTGCCACATGCGCGTGAAAGCGTCCACCCGCGCACGCGCACTTCGAGCACCGAGTCGAGCGCTTATTTAGGAACACGATCGGAGGTCAGCGCGTCAACTTGCAGGTGCGCAAGAAGAGCGCGGAGAGATAAGGTGCTCAGGTACAAAAGGTTAGCTTCTACAACATGTGCGTCAGCTTCCCCAGCGCCGCGGGCCAGCCCCGCCCACGGAGCGAAACCATCGCCCGCCTCCCAAGCAGTCGAAACGAGGGGAGGGGGAAAAAAGAAAAAATTCCACCTCGCATGAAGTCGCGCACATATAGGTAGAGACGTCACGGTGCTGCGTCCAAGGTGGTTAAAAAATTGCAATTTTTTTAACCTCTTTGGCTGCGCCCCTGCTTAAGGGGTGTGGTCGGCCTGGGCCCCTACGGGATATGGTTTGGGAATACGCGTACGGGAGTTGCTGTTGCAACCTTGCACAGCACATCGCTTCCGTAGGTCCGAGGAAAGCGCTCCGCTCCAACCGTTGGCAGCATCGTCCCGTAGTTCACCGTGCCCGCCGGGCACGGTACTAAACGTGTTCACCGACGATACAACGCACCTCGCCACTCCACGCACAGCAAAAATTAACAAGGAAAAACGAATGCAAATGCGTACCACCAAAACACGCGAGGGGCGTTTCCTAGCAGACGAACTTTAGGAGCGCCTTTCCGAGCACTGCATCACAGAGAAATGACATGTGCCATTCTTCAGAGGGCGCTACAAAAGAGGTGTTTGAGAATGAACAACATTTTTATAAATTATTTGCACACTGTGCCTAAATAAATGTGATTCAAAAATAAATATCGTTCGTAAAATATTAATGATATTTTATTGTTGAACGAAACTTGGTTTTTTGTTACTAGTGTTTGTTCCCTCCTCACCTAGTCGCGCTTCAATCGCCACTCCCATAAGCCCCCATGCTGATGTCGCTGGCAATAGGTTCTGAACCGCTTTTCGCCCGAAGCTTCGCTACCATTTATATTTACCTTGCCTTGAGTGCGAAACGTGAAACGCGATGCGTGCGTCTATAATCGGGTTTGTGAAGTGAACTTTTTGGCTCGTGGTGGTGTTATAAAATGCTGAGGTGTTGCTGTGCTTCGAAGCACGATCGCGAGCCTCGGGGATGGAACGGTCGACATGAAAGGTGCGGGCTTTGCTGCGGCGCTGCGACCTGTTCAGGCAGCGCCAAATAGCTACAGGACTGCATGGTTGCCATAGCATGCGACTAATAACACTTGATGTATGCGAAGTGAAATTTAATGCCAAAATCTAGGTGGCTAAACAGTAACGCTACTCAAATGACCATGGGGTGAACACGGACTGCAACGGGTAGGCTGGTTGGGCTATGCGACCGTTAACTCGAAGTTGCTCAACTGTTGTGACTACACTCGTTCGTACAACGCAGCCTGGGATTACGAAAATATTAATTTTTTCATTGAAACGGTAAAAAAAACACCCTTAAATTTGATAATGTTAACAGCAGTTTTGTTGTCAGTGTTGCGTACAGCCGCAACACAATATCACTAGTGAGGAAAAAAGTACTCTTTAAAAAATTATCGTAAAAAATTCTTTCACGAAAGGCTGTTTCAGTGTTCGGTGTATTCAAAACTGATTGGAATGTGTACTTGACCCTTCAAATTGCTGAAGTTATGATTTTTTAAGTTCACAAGACGATGTAATAAATGTCCCCAACTGCTCCAAATCAAGATTCTTCTGCTCCAAAATCGAAATTTTGCTGCTCCGAAAACTGCTCCCAAATCTCTTTGCGCTGTCTCACCCCTGCAACCGTAGATATTCAGAGTGGGGAGCTGAGCAAGTTGGTATGTGTCATCTTAACAACAGCATGAAAAAGACGGGGACGAAGGAAGCAGACAAGACGAGTGCGGACTCGCAATTAGTTTATTTGTGGAATGCGCAATGAACATAAATATTGGCGTCAACAGAAGAAAAGAGAGAACGCATTCCACTCGAACGTACTTTCTTGCCCAGCTCCCCCCTCACACAGTGAACATTGGTGAAGCCTTTTACTTGACACACATGATGCGTCAACTATGGACCACTGCCGAGCTGATAACAAAGTTGCATAAAGGAGGAACATCAAGTTCGATGCCGCACTCGTGTTTGGCGGCATGTACTGGTTGAGAAGGCAAACGCTGTCACAAAGTGCTAGCGACGTTTGGCTAATACAATCACCTCCCAGTTTTCAAATGTTAACCGCTTCAATTATCTCTCGGCCCGTCTGCCTGGCATGTCTCGAAAGAGTACACAGATAGGTCCCACAATTGGTGTGCATCATATACACGACTACCGAGCTCTTCTTCCAGAAGGTGCTCTATGGGTCCACAATAATACTGCATGAAACCTGCCCTGTTTCAGTGCCTTTTGTAGCAAAATGCCTTAGCAACCCATGCTGTTTCCTTGTCAATCAATGATAAGCTTGTCGTTACAAAACACTTGTCGGTACCCTGTATTTTGTTTCGTTTCAACATTACAAGTTTGCAGCATGACGGGAAGGAGTGCAGAGAGGCCTGTGCTGCGATTGCTGGCGTTGTGCAATTGATTGATTGATTTTTTATTTATTTAAAAATACCTTACAGGCCCTTGTTGCAGGGCATTGTGTAAGGGGGGTAACAAAGGGTGAGTGTCGTGACAGAACTGTAAGGGAACATCAAACTTTGAATGAACTTTGAAAGAACGGAACAGCAAATAACAGGATATATGTCACTAAAGAGAAAAAGAATGTACAAAAAAAGTCACTTGAAGTGACACATACATGGGAACATTGCAGGTGGGAAGGAATGCAAATATGCGCAATACAACTTAGTAAAAAACACCTACTACACACGTAGTTAAAAATATTCTATAACAACGCGCAGAAAGCAACTTGTTCTTGTTTCGAAAACACAGGATAACAGAGTTTTACTTGTGTGTATAAGGACATTATAAACTACAAAAATGCAGCGGTCACAAAGTGTGAAGCGGTAAGAAAAAAGAAAGAAAAAGAAGAGCGCGATGCTGTTTTACCGAACACAAGGCCTTAATCTTTAACGCGCTGACGCAACGCAGGCGATGAGGCGCGCCGTAGTGAAAGGCTCCTGATTAATTTTGACCTCCTGGGGATCTTTAACGTGCGCCGAAATCTCGCACACACGGGTGTTTTTGCTTTTCGCCTCCATCAGAAAAGCGGCCACCGCGGCCGGGAATCGAACCCGCGCCCTCGTGCTCAGCAGCGCAACGCCTTAGCCACTGAGCCACCGCGGCGGGTTGGCGTTGTGCAAACAAGGGTGCAATGAACTATTGCCTGCACGAGGATGACACCGCGTAAAATCAATTTTTTTAGAGTATAAATGAATTTCAAGCTCTGAACCCAGTACCAATGTACCCTCAATAATAAAGTGCGTCCGCATCTGTTGGCAGCTGTGTCTGTTTACTTTTCATGCAAACCTGCGACTACTGAATATGTAGCTATGAATACAAGCAAAAAAGAAACCTTCACTGAAAATGACTGTGACTAAGAGACATGTATCCCGTTCCCATCACTGAGTGCAATTTTCAGTGCACTGTTCCTTCTAAACAACGTGCTGTCTTGCAGTAATCTTTTCAGTTTGCGCCATGCTATAAATGGCTGGTGATAACATGTTTAAGCAAATTCCTTGGAACAAATAGAATTTTTTTATTCAATTTCCTGTTGGCCTAAGTGTAAAAAAATACAAACTGCAACTGATTGGCTAGCAAAAGACCTTTGGTGTCCCTGGACGTATCCAACTGAAGAATGGTGTGGCACAAGTGGGAAACATCATACAGAAGTTTTTACTGTTTGAACACTGAATAACATTATTGGCACTTAAATGGATTAAGTGAAAGGAACTAAAAACCTCTGCAGAAAAAGTGCAAACCTATTTTAGCAAAGTTATCATCAACACGTATTCAGAAGTAGAGTTCATTGAAGAGTGCACTTTCCCAGCATCCACTATGACATTCCTTGTAGCCATGTCTAGTTTCGGCGTGTAAAACTACCGTGGCTTTTTTATCCCAAGACGACAATCATATTTTTGCACAGAATGGATGGCAGTGCATTTTATACTTGAGTATGAAATGAGTACGAGTATATATACTGTTCTCTTCATGCCTGAACTGAAGAAAAGTGAAATTTGCTTCAGTTCGTTGATTGATCAGTTAATTGACTTCCTGAAAGTAACTCGGCAAAAGAGTGCGAACCTATTTTAGCAAAGACCTCAATGTATCATGATCAACAGTACAGTTGTCATCCAATACTGCGATATCTCTAGCACTTTACTGTGGCATGCCTTATAGCCTGTGCCTGGCTTCATCTCATAAAACCCCTTAGTTTGATCCCAAGACTGCGATCACATTTTCATACGCATTACCTGATAGTGCATGTCATCATACGTGAACATGTATTCATGTACTATTACCTCAAGTAAATGGTGTCTAAATAAGTAAACCTCTAAATAAAAGCAAAATATTGCGATACCTGCAGTATTGTATAAATGTAATGTGGTAGCTATTAAGGCACAGAGCGGCTGTATCAGTTTCCTGTGAAGAGGAAAGCAATTTATGTTATTACATGCCTTATTTTTGGTAACACAGTGATTTGGTGCCTCTCGGTCTGCGACCCCCCTCCACACTTTTTTCACTAACATCCAAAGTATCTATAGATGACAGTGATCAATTTGCTGTGGCGAGGAACCCAGGACATGGTGGTTCCCTCCATAGAGCTGCAGCGTTTGCACAAAGCTGCCCTTTTTTTATAAAAAAGCAAATTACATGGTGGTGCTTTTAATCAAACTTATCTTACAAGAATTGTAATTTAGTCCTCCTTGCTATAAATTGTTTGCATAGTTTGTCGTATGCATAGGGAATCACATTTTGCTGACATCAGTGGGATAAACAGGATGAGGTAACAATCAATTACACATCCAGAAAGCACGCAGTTTGCGCCTTAAACTGAATTCGCTTATAAAAAAGCTTCCGAGAAGCATATATCGCGCACTTTTTAAGTTGTAGCTTCCCAATTAATCCACTCATTTTCAAACATAACGCCGAATGCAGACGATGCATCTTTAAGCTCTCGCCTTTTAACATTTACCCTTTCTTTTTATCTTCGTAGAAGATTTTGGAGCTTTCTTTTTGCTGCAGTTTTATTTGGTGCACTTGAGCCCCACGACGTGCCTAATGGGACCAACTCTCCTATCATGATTTTAGAAACGTGCATGTATGTTGCTAACTTACGTATGTTTTGAAACGCTGATGTTTTGTCATCTGGCCCTTTTATCACGTTTTAATAGCGCCTGGTAGTACGGGCTCATCGTTCGCCCTTAAAATAGAAGAATTATGCAGAACTGCGGCTTGTTTTGCTGACGCAATGGAATAAAATACAAAGCAAACATGTGCGCGCTCCGTGCTTGTTAACGAAAAGTCGGAAATGCTGAAGAAAAGTGTCGCGTCAGCTCATAGGAACTTCAAAACTTGGAAAGTGATGTTCAGAGCACGCTTGACGCTCATTTGGGGTGGGATGTATGCAGAAACGGAAATGTTATAACTCATTTTTTGCGTTAGGCTTAAAACACGTGTGAAGGTCATGGGCTTCAAAATGAGTCAAGGAAGTTTAAACTGAACAAAGCAAACTCGATCATCCTGTCAAGACGCTTTCTAAATTTGTAAAAATCTTGCATTGCACACCGCTCAGACGAGGGGGGACGCGGGGAGGCTAGGTTGTTGGGTTACAGAGCGATGAGCGAGCGATAGCTTCCGAGCGATGCATTCTTGCACGAAGCGAAGCCGACGTTATGGAAATCGGTGGGAGCGGTGGTTGTTGTATGCTACCAACTGTCCATGTTCTCTGTTCTTTCGATGTCCAAACTATTTAGGATTCATCGGCTCTCCTTTCATCTAAAAATGGCCAGGCACCAGGTCAAAGTACCCCGCACGGGGCACCTTGAGTATTCATGGTGATGGTGAGCAGCGACACCGCGCACCCCGAGCTCCCAAACATAAGCCGTGTCCAACCGTGGCGAGGTGTTGAAAGGTGAAGGGTAGAAGCCGTCAACGGTGGCCGTCGGAGCCTTGGTCAAGCTCCGGCCGACGGGCTCCCTGCCTGTCTACCAGGCAGGGAGCTCCGGGACCTCTTTGACTACCAGGGTAAGGTCAAAGAAGAAAGTACCCCCGTCTCCCTGCTTTTTTCTATGCTGTATGGAAAATTCAAAACCCCCCTCCAAACGTGATCGGTCCCTGAAAAGGGGCCGCACCGAAGTATCTTTTCCCCCATTGCCAGCCTTAACATTTTCTGAACCGGACAACTACTCTCGATTCCTTGTTACGGAATCTCGCGATACAGCCCATTTTCTTGCAACGACATCAGTTTTCTTGATTGCTAAATACCTTGAAGGCATAATTGGAAAATCTTACAAGGCTAAAAACAAAGAACTGGTGAGGTCCTTGTCGAGGTAAACAACAAGCAGCAGGCCATAAGGCTTCTTGCTCAGACACGAATGGGTGATCTGGACATCAGGGTCACACCCCACCGGAGTCTCAACAGCTCCCAGGGTGTGATCTCTGAGCCAGATCTGCTGAATGAAACAGATGCAGACCTCCATGAGGGATTGAAGGATGAGGGCGTCACGGCCGTCCGCCGCATCAATATCCGCAGAGACGATAAGGAAATCCCAACCAAGCACATAATCTTGACAATAAATCGATCCAAACTTCCTGTACACATCAATGCAGGCTTTATCCGATGTGCAGTTCGTCCCTACATTCCAAACCCGCGCCGCTGCTTCAAGTGCCAGCGGTTCGGGCATGGCACAAACTCATGCCGCGGCAAAACAACCTGTGCCAAATGTGCTGCACAGGACCACCCTGCTGATAATTGCAACTCTGCTACCTTCAGTTGTGCTAACTGCGGAAGCCCACACGCGGCTTACTCCAGTAAGTGCGAGAAATTTCAACTGGAAAAGAAAGTAATCAACATAAAAGTGACAGAGAACATCACCTACCCAGAGGCGCGGAAGAGGTTCGCCTCATTCTCTCTGGGGAGGTACGCCGACGCAGCTCGCCGGGGGGAGGAGCGGCGTCTGGTTTCGGCGGGGACCCAGTACCGCGAGTCGGACTTGGTCTCCCCCCCCCCCCTGGGTTGCGTCTGGCAGCCCGACCCGCCTCCGCACCGCTCGCGGAGCCAGCAGCGGTTGTGGTGGCAACCTCTTCCGTCGGGACCGGTGCCGATCCCGTCCCTCCATCCCCGCCCTCCAGTAGTTTGAAGGGTGCCGAAGGGATGGACACCACGGGCCCCGCACCGGCTCCCACCGCCACCGCACCGCCCGTGCCACTTCTGGTGCCCCCGACACCTGCGGCGGTGGCGGCTGAAACGAAGGGCGCCCGAAAGGGGGCCAAGTCCGGGGGGCCCGGTTCGACGGGCACACCCAGGACATCGGACGACGAGATGGACGTCGTGCCGTTCCTGCCTGCAACGCAGCACAAGGAGCGGCCTCCCACGTCCAAGCCTACCGAAAGGCCCAAAAAGCCCAATCCAAGAGTCACAGCCCCGAAAGACGACACATAAACATACACACTCCAGTAGCTCTCACACTAAATAATGGGAAGAGAAAACAGTTCAATGGAACCGCCGAGGCGCTCTGATTAATCTTGACGACGTGCATGATATTCTGCATGCCAATCAGCCAAGTTTAATGTGTGTCCAGGAAACACATCTGAATTCCAAGCACACAAATTTCTTGAATAGTTACCTGGTATACAGAAAGGACAGGGTTGGCTGCACACACTCTTCTGGCGGTGTGGCCATAATCACCCGCAAATCCTTAGCATGCCACCCTGTCACCTTGAACACCGTCCTTGAGGCTGTAGCTGTCCGCACAATAATATTTAATAGGTTGACTACGGTATGCTCCATCTACATCTCTCCGGATCATGCACTTCTGAGCTCTGACTTTGAGGCGGTGGTCGACCAGCTGCCCGAACCACACATCCTAACAGGCGACTTCAATGCACACAATTCTCTTTGGGGCTCTTCTCGCGCGGATGCCCGAGGTCAGCTGATAGAGAAGTTTTTAACATCCTCTGGAGCATGCCTTTTCAACAAGAAACAGCCTACATACCATAACATAGGACACAACACATACTCAAATCTTGACTTGGCTATTGGTTCGGCAATTCTCTTTCCATGTCTTGAGTGGGGTGTGGGCACTGACCCATATGGCAGTGACCACTTCCCCACTTCACTGACATATATAGGTAAAGGCCCAAGCAGTTCATCTTCCCATAATAGGTTTAATGAGGCACGAGCTAACTGGAACACATTTACAGAGACATCGAAACTACACCACACATCCATAGAACACCTACACGTTGAAGAAGCTACCCAACTCCTCACGGCGCACATCCTCGACGCCACCGAAAAGTCCATTCCCGACGCCTCTGGTGCCCCGCGCAACCAGCGGAGGCCGTGGTGGAAGGAGGACTGTAGGCGGGCGCGAGAGGCCCAGAACAAGGCATGGGGTATCCTACGTCGGTACCCCACGTCGGGAAACCTCCTCGTGTTCAAACGGGCCAAGTCGTTAGGAAAACGTGTGCGCCGTGAGGCAAAACGAGAGAGTTGGCACACCTTCTTGACATCCATAAACTTTTACACAGACACACACAAAGTCTGGACACGTATACGAAAACTAAAAGGACAACAGACACACAGCCTGCCCCTGGTTAGTACAACAGGGGACACACTGGAAGACCAGGCTAACACACTTGCACAACCCTTCGAACACGTGTCCAGTTCAGCACACTACACAAACACTTTCATGAAACACAAAACATCTGTAGAAAAGAAGTCCCTGCGTGATAACAACAAGTCGCACACTTCTTACAATTCTCCTTTTTCAATTCATGAGCTGAAGGCTACTCTGAGCACATGTAAGCCTTCAGCTCCAGGTGCAGACAAAATCACATACACCATGATACAACACCTACACCCAGACACTCTTGAAACACTCCTACATCTATACAACAACATATGGCTTTCGGGGCACATTCCTCGCTCTTGGAGGGAGGCCATAGTGGTGGCTTTCCTGAAGGAAGGAAAGGACCCTTCCTCTCCCGCTAGCTATCGGCCCATCGCCCTCACAAGCTGCCTGTGCAAGCTCCTCGAGAAGATGATAAACAGGAGACTCGTGTACTTTCTTGAGTACAATGGTCTTCTCGAGAGCTGCCAGGCAGGCTTCAGGGCGGGGCGGTCCACCAACGACCAACTCGTCGCGCTCGAGTCCTATATAGAGGATGCTTTCCTCCACAAACAATATAGTATGATGGTATTCGTACGATACCGCGTGGCGGTATGGCATCCTAAGCGACCTCAAGTCCTTCGGCATAACAGGTAACATGACGAACACACTTGCCAGCTACTTGTCTCAAAGAACCTTTCGTGTGCGAGTTGGAACTGCACTCTCTAGGGTTCATGTGCAGGAAAACGGCGTGCCGCAAGGTGGAGTTTTAAGTTGCACCCTTTTTATTGTGAAAATAAATTCTCTTCGGAAGGCGCTACCACCATCGACTTCATGTTCAATTTATGTAGACGACGTTCAACTCTCTTTCAAATCGTGTAACTTGTCAACCTGCGAGCGGCAAGTTCAGCTTGGTGTGAACAAGCTTTCCGGCTGGGCAGATAGCAACGGTTTTAAATTTAATCCAGGAAAGTGCACTTGTGTTTTGTTTTCCAAGAGGCGTGGCGTTCGGCCGGATCCAGACATTCAACTCCACGGTGTCTCTATTCCTGTAAAAAAGGAACACAAGTTCTTAGGTATTATCTTTGACGAAAAGCTCACATTCATCCCACACATAAAACAACTAAAAGATAAATGCTTAAAAACACTGACTATCCTGAAGGTTCTCTCGCACATTTCTTTCGGTGCTGACAAACAAATTCTTTTACGTGTTTTTACCAGCGTAATAGGTTCACGATTGGACTATGGTAGTATTGTCGATGGGTCAGCCACTGAAACTATAGTGTTCGCGGAGCGCGAGAAACGTACAACCGACACGTCTGGCGTTAAGTCTGAGAGTGTCTTTATTTTTCGGTTCCCCTCCCTGGGTCGCGCCCTCGTTATTCCTTCGTCGGGCGGGCCGAGCCGCCGGCTGCGCGCCGTCGGCTCGGGTTTCCCTTGCGTCTCGGCATAAACACACAGCACATCTTCCCCTCTCAGCCTTCCCTTTTACTAGCGTTGGACAGGCTTGACTACGCGTCCACTCCATGTCTTGTAGCCTTGTGGGGCGGATGAGCTCTCCTGGAGTTCATTTGTTTCTGGCGGCTTTTGGTCGTCGTAAACCGGCGCTTCTCCCACCTCACGTCTTCTTGCATCTTGCGAAGCTGGCGGGTTTCTCCCAGGCGTTGATTCATTCGATGAGTCTGGAACCTCAACTTCAGGGACTGGGGCTAAGTGGATTCGGTTCCTTCTCAGTTGGTCTGTGCCTGTCTCCACGATGTAAGACCTCGGAGACCCCGCCGATGAAAGCACCGTTCCAGTCTTGTTCTGGTTCTTTATCCACACAGTTTCTCCCGGCTCTAAACCACGGAGGATCCGAGCCCCGTGCCTTCTGTCGTGGTTTCTCTTCTGCTGGGCTGCTCGGCGCAGTTCCCACGCCCGGAGCGCTGTATTGTCGAAAACAGCGGGATCTAGCGAACTAGACACTGCCGGAACAGACGTTCTCAGACGCCGTCCCATTAACAACTCCGCAGGGCTAAAGCACTTTGCAAGTGGCGTGGCTCTGTACGCCTGAAGAGCAACATAACTGTCCCCCGTTTTCTGTAGGCTCTTCTTTATGATCCGCACGGCTGCCACAACGAAGCAATTGCTTTGCGAAAACCTGGGGCTTGATGTTACGTGCTCGAAGCCCCATTCTTCCGCGAACTGGCGGAAAGCAGAACCATGAAGTTTTTTGAACTGAGGTCCATTGTCGCTGAAAACTGTCTCAGGCGTGCCATGCCTTGCGAAAATAGACTTCACGTGCTTGATGACTTCTTGCTCTTTCATACTCGGAAGCAGGGTGATCTCGGGATACCTTGAATAATAATCGGTCACAAGCAAGTAGTTCTTCCCTCCACAGTGAAACATGTCCATGGCAACTTTCTGCCATGGTCGATCGGGAAAATCAGATGGCATCAACGGCTCATGTCTGTATCCCTGTTCTTTAACGCACTGTGTACATCGGCGAACAAGCTCTTCGATTTCTGTCGATACACCCGGCCACCATGTCGGCCACCCGGCCACCCGGCCACCCGGCCACCAATGTCGAGCTCTTGCTCGACACTTAACAATTCCTTGATGTCCCTGGTGTAACTTCGCGAGTATTTCTTTGCGCATGGGCCCAGGAATTATAATCCTTGATCCTTTCATGAGAAGACCATCTTGAACAGCTATGTCTGACCTGTGCTGCCAATAATCTTTACATTCGAAAGGGAGCTCTTTGCGTTCTGGCCATCCATCATTGCAGTAGCTGCTCAACTTGCTGCAAATTGGATCTGCCGCTTGCTCTCGTCGAATTTCCGCAAGTCTCTTGTCAGTTGATGGAAGATTGGCAATTACGCTTCTAACGTAGCATGCAACTTCTTCTTCAAGCTCAGTGCTATCTCGGTGAGGTAGCGGCTGTCGAGACAGAGCGTCAGCAGCAACAAGGTCCTTGCGGCACATGTGTCATTTTATAGGAAAAGCGCATCATGCGCATTTTTAGCCTTTGTAGCCTGGGAGTGATATCCGACAAATGTTTCGACATGAAAATCGGAACTAACGGCTTATGGTCAGTTTCAATAGTAAACTGTAATCCAGTGACATACTCCTGAAACTTCTCACATGCCCAGGTCACAGCAAGGCCTTCTTTCTCAATCTGAGCGTACCTCCTTTCTGTCTCTGACAGGCTACGGGATGCGTACGCTACAGGTCGATAGACTCTATCTTTCTGCTTCTGTCGCAGAACTGCACCTAACCCGAACGATGAGGCATCTGCTGAAACTACAGTCATGTTCTCTGGCTCGAATACTGAAAGAACTGGACTTTCAGACAGCCTTTTCTTTAGCAGTTCGAAGCTTTTCTGTTGGGCTGAGGTCCATACCCACTCACTTTTCGCGTTTAAAAGAGCGTTCATGGGGTGAGCTATTTCTGACATGTTCGGGACAAACTTCATCAGGTAGCTTGCCATTCCGAGAAACCTTCTCAGCTCCTGAGTGTTTGATGGTGGTCTCATGTCAATGATAGCCTGCACTTTTGACGGGTCGGCATGAATTCCTTGGTTATCAACGATGTGTCCCAAGAACTTTACCCTTTGAACATTGAACTCGCACTTTTCACGGTTCAACGTGACGCCATGTTTCTGTAACCTTTCCAGAACCGCTCTGAGACGGGCGTTATGCTCTGTTTGTGTCCTGCCGTAGATCAGGATATCATCCATGTTACACACGACGCCTTCCAGGTTATCCAAAAACTGTAACATCTTCCTTTGGAAGAATTCAGGCGCTGAACTGATTCCGAACGGTAGTCTCTTGAACCGGTACCTGCCAAATGGCGTTATGAACGTGGTCATGCTTCGAGACTCTTCCGCAAGCTCAAACTGCCAAAATCCTGAATTGGCGTCGACTTTGGAGAAGTGCTGGGCTCCGGCAAGTTGCGCAAGGACATGTTTACTGACAGGCAGAGGGTGAACTTCTCGCTCTACAAACTTGTTTAGCTCAGTCAGGTCTACGCATATGCGTACATCTCCGTCAGGTTTCTGAACAATGACCATTCCAGAACACCATTCTGTTGGCTCCCCAACTGGCTCGATAACATCAAGCTGAACCATCTCTTGAAGTTTTGCTTTGGCCTTCGACATTAATGGTATGGCAACTTTTCGAGGAGTGGTCAACGCTAACGGTACAGCATCTTCTTTAAGCTTGATCTTGTACGCGAGCTTAATTTTACCAAGACCGGAGAACAGCTTGGGAAACTCACCCTGTGGGTTGACAGCTTCGCTTTTCTGAATGATGTCTTGATCAAGACGTTTTACAATGCCTAGTTCTTCGCTAGCTTTCCTTGACAGGAGAGGCATCTGAAGACCATCCACAACGTAGATGCTTCCTTTCATCGACGTGTCGCGGTATGACATGTCTGCCGTTATCATGCCGGAAACAGGAAGTTGTCGCTCATTGGGTCCCTTCAAAACCTTGTCTGGCTTCTGGAGATGAAGATCCCTGAAATATCTCCGGTACGTTTTCACAGGAATCCCAGTCACATCAGCTCCAGTGTCCACTTTGAAGGTGACGGGCGACCCATTGATGTCCACAGTAGCCATCCACTTGTCGTCGCAGCTGGATGAGACGGCTCCGAGAAATGCATCGTTGCTACCGACGATCTCGCGGACTGATGCTCCTCCTTTGCAGACACGGGCAAAATGTCCCTTTTTGCAGCACTTGTTAAACGTCGCGGTTTGTGCAGGGCACTTCCCTGTAGTGTGCTGCGAGTAGCCACAGAACATACACTGCTTTGCTTCGGATTCAGGCGGCTTCTTGTCTCGTGTTGCAGACCCCTTCCGATTTCTTGGAGGTACAGTCATTTTACGAGTCTGGCCGACTCTGTCTACGTTTCCTTCCTTGTCTCGGTGGAGCGTAGCAGCTTGTTCTTTTACGACTTCAGACTGTCGCGCCATGTTGGTGGCCTTTTCGAGGGTGAGCTCCGCATCCAGCTGCATTCGTTCAGACAGCTTGCGGTCCCTGATGCCCACTACTATCCGGTCCCGGATCATCTCGTCATGCAGTTCTCCGAAACTGCACAACTTGGCCAGTCGGTGTAGCTCAGTGACGAACTCTTCGACACCTTCTCCTTCCCGCTGTTCTCTTCTGAAGAATGTCGCTCTTTCGTACACGACATTTCTTCGAACTACGAAGTGGTTCTCGAACGCCTGCAAAACATCGTTGTAGCTGTTCTTCTGTTCCTCTGTCAACTTGACTGAGGCAAAGATGTCTTCTGCCTTGTCGCCCATAAAGTAGACCAATGCGTAGACTTGTTCCACCGCGCATTTCGAGGCGAGGCCACTCACGATGCGAAAACGTTCAAAACGCCACTTCCATTGCGGCCACTCACTTGGGCTTGCTAAAGTAAATTCCTCTAGAGGCTTGCATTGAAAACTGGACATGGCCATTTTTCCTTCCTGGGCTTGCGACCCCTCCATCGGTGCCTTCGTAGCAGGTTCGAACGTACGCTGCCACCATGTAGTGTTCGCGGAGCGCGAGAAACGTACAACCGACACGTCTGGCGTTAAGTCTGAGAGTGTCTTTATTTTTCGGTTCCCCTCCCTCGGTCGCGCCCTCGTAATTCCTTCGTCGGGCGGGCCGAGCCGCCGACTGCGCGCCGTCGGCTCGGGTTTCCCTTGCGTCTCTGCATAAACACACAGCACAAAAACATCCCTCAGAATGCTGGACCCTGTCCTTCATCTAGGGCTCCGCTTGGCGTGTGGCGCCTTCCGAACTAGTCCGGTCAAAAGCCTGTATGTAGAGTGCAACAAATGGAACCTACAACGTCAGCGAGAATACACAGACCTCCTTTATGCCTTTGAAATTTCATCCATGCCACACTATCCTTTTAAATCAGTGTTTCATGATACATCCATGGCTGAACTCCTTTTAAATCGACCATCGTTATCTGCGCCCTTCTCTTACAGAGTTAGAGAGGAAGCGTCAGAGCTTTCTGTCTCCTTTTTAGATACCATCCAAAGTTCTGTAACAGATTTCATAGCACCATGGCATCTCCGCCCTGTATCATGCGACACATCTTTCACACATGTAGATAAAAACCGAGCTCCCACATGTGCAATTCTGCAGCACTTCTTGTGTTTGCAGCAGAAGTACCAATGTTCTGAATTTTATACGGACGCCTCTAAAACTTCCACCTCGGTGTCTGCGCGGCACATGGGCCCGGCCTTAGTGTCACTAGAACTCTTAACAGTAATACAAGTATCTTTACGGCAGAGGCTTATGGTGTACTTCTGGTTGTTAATCATATCCTTCAAAGCCACATCCCACAATCCATTATATATACAGATTCTCTCGGTGTTGTGCGGGCGTTGTCGTCAACAGTCTTCAAAAAATCACGTTATAAATTGAATAGTCAAGGGTATTATGTCTGTGTATGTCCACAAATTTGAACTAGTCCTTTGCTGGGTCCTTGGCCACTGTGGTATAGCCGGGAACGAAGCAGCGGATTGAATGGCTACTGCTGCTACACTCTCGAATACAGTAGACATAACCTCATTACCCTACACAGGGGTGAAACCACACATCAGACAACTTCGTGAAACATGGCAAACACACTGGAGTGAACAAACAGACAACAAGTTACACGTAATAAAACCTCACTTGTTACCATACACCACCGACACACGCAATAGATACACTGAAGTCGCCTTGGCTACATTACGGATAGGGCACACACATGCAACGCACTCGCTCCTTCTCACTGGATCTCCAAGACCTCTGTGCAGCAGGTGCGGAGAGGCCCTATCCGTGATCCACATTCTCATACAATGTAAGGCACTCGACATTACACGACGCAAACACGACATATTCCACCACACCCGTCATACTTCTTAGGAGACGATGCCATGTTTTCTGTTCAGCGCACCTTTAAGTTCCTATCAGAAGTTCTTTTTACAACTCATCACATACCACCCATAGTTTTATCCCTGGTACTATACACCAGCCACCTTATTTATCTTTTAACCACTCTTGTTCTTCACCCTGGCCCTTTACACCAGCCTTGCTCATAGTTTTTACTGATTTTATTTCGTGTTCTCTCCTCATCAAATAACTTTGTGTGTGGCGCTCTTTGCCCATGTCGGCCTTGCGCCAATAAAATCAAACTATCATCATCATCAGGTCAAAGTAACAAGCCTTTTAACGACGTGGGCCTAAATTGGAACTAGTTTTGTTTTCAATGGTCCCAGAAGATAGATTTTGCTAGGGGAAAACACCTGGCCCCTTAATTTTGCAAATATTAGCTTTAGGGATTTTCATGCTCAGATAAAGCAGGCTAATTTTTTTTACCAGCATTGTTAGCATATTTAGATTTTTTAATTCCCATATTCATTAAAAGTAATTCCAATTGGTGATATTACAAAGTTCCAGCCAGTTTGAGTTCAAACAGAAGGCACCATTGCGGCACTTGCACAATAGGCAATTAAACAGCATTTGCGCACCTTGATTGTTCCATTAAACTTACTCAACTTTCGTCAAAGAATTTTTTTATTGTGGGTGATGCAGGTTCTACAGCTGCAACCACTCAATTATGTGAAGCACCATGTCCTGGACTATAATTAATATATGATGAACTAGGTAGTAAATATAAGAAATTGTAATATACAAAGGATGAAAAAAGCACGAAGGTAAGCAACATTTTTAGTTGGTCTGAGATTCGTGTCATACTACTACTCATTAACTCGGGGACCATAATAAAGAGCAGGATCATGATGCTACGTTAGTACGTGTTTAACAATTGATTTATCGTCTGATGAGTGAGATTTCATTCTCAAAATCAAATAGGAAGACTTTGAGGCAGTTTTTACATGTTGAATTCTACGACAGTCAGCCTTAAGGCTGAGACAAAAGGAGAAAAAAACACTGAGCCGTGCAGGGTGTTGATGCATGGTGCATACCATCCCTTCATTTCCTTGCCTTGTGTTTGTTATTCGAGGCTCACCATTGAAGAGTTGAACTGCTCCTCATGATGGACTTTGCATTTTACCGATCTCCTTGCTAGTATGATCAATGAAAGAATTGAGGAGCAGGATCTTGCTTTTTGTAGACAATGGGGCTCCATCTTGTTCCTCACTTATGTGAAGAGTGGAATTCTCTTGATGTTGCTCATCGGTAGTGTGAAGAGCAGAATGAGCAGAGAGATCATGACCCTTTTCTTATGAGGCACAGAGACCATTCGGTGTGGAGTGCAATACTCATGTAAAGAATGGGATAAATCCCTTCTGATTTGGTACCAAGAGATACATGCTGATGGAGAGGCATAAATTTAACCTTTTGATTATGATACCCAGAAATGCTTCAGCGTCACAAGAGGGAAGAAAAAACAGCCTCAAGTTGTGTATGCTACATTGAGACTAAGCTTTTCAGAAAAGCCTCTTCGACTGTTTCAGCTGTCCATAGTTGTGTGAGAAGGCTTTTTTTTTTAACCGGCAAACAATTCCACGGGGGAAGTTCCAGAATCAGCTGTATTTACTTGAAAAGGTGTAAAAAAAGAATGGGAAGATTCCTGTCTACGTGGCTAAAACTGAATTTCCTTTCACTTCTGTACTTGTTCATCCCTATAATGTGAAAGGGAGTCAAGCAAAAAAAGCCATTCATTAATGGCTTGAGGGGTGCGTGACCCTTCTTCTCTTAGACAGCAGTCATGCACAGTCTCCTCACAGTTCAAGATGCAGAAAGAAAAGAAATACACATAAAATGCATGTTCAATAACTTGAGGATGAAAGCATTACATACTTGTGACATTAACAAAAAGTAGAAATTAATGTGCCTTCTCGTAATTCCTGTTCCATCCCTTCACTCCTATAAAATAAAGTTTATATTTGATAATTCAACTCTAGAAGCTCTAGTCCAGGAGCATATATATGTGTCTTACAATGCATCTGTTGTATGTTTTATGTCTGAGCACATCTAGACGCAAACATCCAGCTTCAGTACTGCTTTCCCGCTTGAAGGTACAGTCGACTCTCAATAATACGAAGTCCACAGGGACCACAGCAACATTGAATCAGCTGAACTTTCAATTGAACAAAAAGCACCAGAACATACAGCATTGCCATTAGTTTGCAACTTGTTCTCTTTTTCATTTCGTCCAGAATTTTGACTTTTGTCGTGAAATAGAGCTTATATGTCATGGGTTGTCGTGATACTGTAATCTTATTACTAAAATCAAAGCCTCAAATGTTCACCAAACTGCTCACACAGTGCTGTGAGTAACGAAAAAGGTTGAGGGCCTTATAAGAGAGAGATGTGTACATTGACGTGAGTCTGAATTGGTCTGCTGCTTTATCAACAGTGCACTGATGGCACCGAAATCAGTACGGAACAATTAGGGCGCTGTTTCGGCATTTGAAAAGTGAATTTTATCGAGAAATGACGGTGACCTTGATGTTTTTATTCAAAATAACCTCCAATTATAATGGGTTCTAGCTTCAAATTATCAAGCAATCTCTTCCTGTGAATTGCACGTAAAATTGCCAAAACCAGCACATTACTTAGAATTAACCGAAAATTCAAATTAAGTGACTTCAAATTATTGACAGCCGACTGTACTGTCAGTGACAAGATGAGTCAGCCTTGGCGTTCTGTATCACCCAAAACTCCTTTTACTTGTTCAATAATTACTGCAGAACTGGAGCATTGTTTAAATATGCATTAATATTAGCTTTGTTAAAAGCACCATCCAAGAGCAGGCAGTGCTCAACCGTGAATGTTCAAGGAAGCCAATTTGTGATACCGCGAAAAATTTCCATTGATGCCTAACATTCAGTTCTCATAGCATTTGGACAGTGGAGCCAGTAAATGTGCCAGGTTGGCATTTTCAGAGTGTGCAAGATAACATAAATCTGCCCTTGTTGGGGTAAGGTGCCTGGCAATGTGCCAGCAGGAATGAAAACACAACACATGAAGGAGAGTGTTGACTACTTAGTGTTAAAAACTAATGACAACGAAGAGGATGTCTGAGGTTACGGTGCAGATGCAAGCATGTTGGCTAGAAATGCTCCTCTGCAATTATTAGCATACTGAGTAATGCATTTTTGTATCTGATGGCAGGTCATTTAATGGAAAGCTTCTCAAAAAGACTTGTTATAACACAAAGCTTGCGAACTCAATGTCAAACAGTGCTGCCATGACACATTGCCAATTTTGAACTCATCAAAGCTGGCTAAATTAACTGATCCAAAGATTTGTGTTTAAGTCGTCAATGCTATGAGGTTGTGTGGCATGCACATTGCAGTATGTGTCGTGACTAAAGTATCGCTAGGCTGTGCACCAAGATGATGTTTTTAGGTCTTTAAAGAGGATCCCCATGTTCAACGAAAACCCTCTATTAAACAATCTATTAAACAAGATAAGAATTTAAATAAAAGAGGGGAGGCTTGTCAGCTACTTTTTTTGTGCTCTGTTCGGAGCACCACAGGGACTAGGTAAAGTTGCAAGCCACCAACAAAAGTGATTGCATGATTGCAGTGGGGCATATTCAGTCGATCCCGGATATATCGAAGTATTGCATATATTGAACAGTCCAAAATCTCTTGGAAATCCTATACGTACGAAAATATTTTGTATATGAAAATAACAAACTTATTTGTGATCCCCTTGGAGTTCGATATATCCGGGATCACCTGTAGTTAGCGTTCGATAGCTCTTTAATGCTAGCATGCCTGCCGACATCCTTCTGTGCCAGAATAATGTGCAGCTGGTATTATTTTTAATTGACATGTTTATCCCGTATAGACTCGCCAGTGGCCATGGGACAGAAATGGAAGTGCAATAGCTCGTTTGTGATAAGATAAAATGCCAGACAAAAAAACAAAAGCATTGCAGCAGCTCATAAGCTTTTGCAGGAGTGAACTGCATCTTGAGACAGTCATAATTATATGTGGAACATATAAATTCCCAGTGGGGCTCGTCATACCACGAAGGAAAGACCACAGATAAGCACTTGACAGATTTATCGTTCTGAAGTACACAAAACAAGCAAACACGAAAATTCATTTCGACTCTTATTATGCCGATGTTAACAGTGCAGCAATCACCTTGGTCCCCGTGCCTTCAAAGCGCCACGTACTTGGCTTACAAAGAAGCCAGACGAGGGCTCAGGTCCTACTGAGCCAGCACACCTTTATTGTACATTCTCGTGTTACGCAATTATTTGTACTCGACGGGCAAAAACAAAGCAAATGTTTGTTCTGTGAACGTGCCAAAAGGAGGTGCCACTTTATGTAAATCGCCGGCTTTTAGCTGCCTGCTAATATTGTTGCAGATTGTCTTCAGGTGCAAATTTTCCCACGCCGGCTGACGACAAGGCAAATTTTTCTGTGCCCGCCCCAAAAAAAAGTGCCACTTCGCCGCAAACCGCCAGTGTTCGGCCTGTTTTCCAGAATTTTGTCGTGCGTAATACCAGTCACTGGGGTGCTAGCCCTACTACAGGTGGCACCTTGAAAGGGAAGAAAAGCAATAAATCAAAAACCACATTTCGTACACAGGACAGTTCCCAGCAGCGCGGGCTGCTGTGTGGCTCAACTTGGTTCTCAGATTTTTGCGATCCACGGCTGGGGCTGCCCAGGGAACGCCACGTACGATACCTTGAAAAGAACAAAAGATCACCGCCACCAGCTTCCCGCACAACGTCCATTTTTAAGCAGATCGCTGCAGCGCAGTCTTTACTTTACCTCCGTCCTTGGTTTTTAGATTCTTGCGGTCCCCGGCTGGGGCTGCCCACGGAACGCCAGGTACGATACCTTGAAAAGAACAAAAGATCACCGCCACCAGCTTCACGCACAACGTCCATTTTTAAGCAGATCGCTGCTGCGCAGTCTTTACTTTACCTCCGTCCTTGGTTTTTAGATTCTTGAGGTCCCCTGGAGCCACCGATGGAACGCCACGTGCTACACCTTGAAAAGAACAAAAGATCACTGCTACCAGCTTCACGCACAATGTCCATTTTTAAGCAGATCGCAGCTGCGCAGGCTTTACTTTACCTCCGTCCTTGCGGCTCAGCCTCAGCGTGCGAAAACCATCACGGCGTGCCATTATGGGGTGGCACGTTCTGCTGCAGCTGCAAAAAAAGGAAAAACACATAAACGTAGCAAAACCCTTTCGTCGGGAAGATGTACTGCATACCTTGAGATTGTTGTGCGTTTCCTGCAGAACCATGATTTCGTTCCGACGGGCGATGAGCAATTTTCGAGCCAAAAAAGGGGCACCGGCGAGCAGCACGTCGTGCACCCGTCCGCCGCAAGCACCGGAGCCGAATCAATGAACCGGCAGGCTCGGCCGGTCGGCCGCAGCACGGTGGCGCCGTCGTACGGCCAAAAGTAGCAAAACCGTTTCGTCGGGAAGATGTACTGCATACCTTGAGATTGTTGCGCGTTTCCTGCAGAACCATGATTTCGTTCTGACGGGCGATGAGCAATTTTCGCGCCAAAAAAGGGGGCACCGGCGAGCAACACGTCGTGCACCCGTCCGCCGCAAGCACCGGAGCCGAATGAATGAACCGGCAGGCTCGATCACGACCGGCTTCCGGTCGTGGGCAGGCTCGGCTGGTCGGCCGCAGCGCGGTGGCGCCGTCGTACGGCCACGGACCTTTCTGGGGACCTTTTTTGGTTCCTTATAGCATCCTCGATTAACCGCACCGGTGCACACCGGGGCACACCGGTGCGCCTTTTCATCCTCGATAAACCGCACCGGTGTGCACCGTCCGTCCTCGATAAACCGGGGTGCACCGTCGCGGGGCAATTTTTGGTTGCACCGCCGCGCACCGAGAGAGTCGACGGTGCGCCGGCGTGCAGTCCCGAGATGCATCGCGGACGATGCCGGCGAAGGAGCTTCCTCCGCCGTCTGCTGCAGCGACGGCGCCATCGCCGCACTCGTGTCAAGGCGGACGGAGCTGTGTATTGTTGCTGGCAAGGATGGCGTGCTTGTGAATTCATCGGGCAACGATGCGACAGTCTCCTAATGGGCGGTAACAACGGCCAGTGATTGTAAATGAGGACGCGAACTTTGTGTACTTCAAAGGCGGCTGCATGCATTGCCAGAAAGTTGGGGATTGACATTCGTTTCGTTCGATCGAATTATCATGAACTGTTACCGGAGTGCCTAGACGATGAAGACCTACTTGTTTTGCTGTAACGGGAGGGCGGAACAAAACAGGCACTCGCATTATGGCTCAAACGAAGATTAGAAGCAGCTTGTATGTAGCTGTTTAGTGGAAGCGGTGGCGGTACGTTGTTCCGCATGTGTGACGGATTTAAGTTGTGCGTACATATAACCATTGGCCTTCAATAAATACCACTTTCAAATAGCGCTGTGTCTCATTACAGTGCTGTATTGTTACTTATGAACGGTTTTATGAGTTGATTTCTTAGATTAAGAGATGGCGCCTGGGTAGAACCGCCCCGTTTGTCCTCGATCAACGCTCCGTGCCGGTACGCACCGTCGTGGGGCACTGTGCACCGCGCCGGTTTTGGGGGCAACACCGGTGCGTGTTTATCGAGGGCGCTATTAGGCACCCTGAGTCGCCTAGGGAGACGGATCGCCTTCTTGAGCGTTGATTTCTGTTAACCAATCAGCGTTTCCAGCCGTTCCTTCCCTTACACCCTACTGGTGTGAGTACCGGCGGCGGAAACGTGACTCCACAGCGCGCCGATGCCACGGGTGGCGCTGGTGACCAAGGTGCGGTAGAGTTCCTGTATATGCTCCCTACGGGAGCAGAGTTGCCATGGAGGAAGAAAAATGTTAGGAGGGAGCATGACGTCAGGCGGCACAGCTTTGGCAAGCCAACCTCCTCTGACGCCGCATTCTCCTCTCCTCGGGGTCCTCCCGCGCAATGCATTATGGAAGATGCACCACTCTCAGGCCCGCGGTAGCATTTAGTGGCTCCGGCTGGCTGCCGGTGGAGGAGGAGGCGAGTGGCGTTGCCGAAGGCGCCGTACGCGATTTTTCGCCAGCGTTGCGCTCCCACCCTCGTATCCCTCGTATCGTGGAAGTACTGTCGCTGTTCAAAGCGACACGATACGTAGATCCCATGCTCACGGAGCACCTTCACGATCTGCGAGCCGAATTTGACGCTTACCGCTGGAACCACGACCGGCTTTGCTCGAACGCGCCGCTGTAAACATTCACAAGCACGGAGCGGCCTACGGGTGCGTGGTGTTTGCCAGGTGTGCTTTGACGATTGCGTTTCCAATTTTCCGGGGAGTTATCGCGCCACCTTTCCTTTACATCATAGCGCTGTAACGAGTGTCCCATCAGCTGAGAGGTTGTGCGAGAAGCTTTGGTTTCCCTCGCGTGCGCATTTGCATACATTCGCCTTATCGGTGCTCCGGCATGGTGGCATGTTGTACATGCCACAATTGTCGTGACGATGTCTGTTTTGCTTGCTGTCTCCTTAAGTGCATTAGAAAAGAAAAGGTGCAGAACCACTGACGTTGGGTGCGGGCGCGGGAAGAACAAATTATTTTCCGCCTCGCGTCGCAGGCAGAACGCGGACTGGTTGTCCGAGTACTGCTCAATCCGTGCGATAGGTATATGGGTAACGAACGCTAAATTACGGCTGGGAGGTGAAAATATAAAATTACCAGAATCAAGGAAGTGAGGTGTGTTTGTGAAATAAAATGTGAGGCACGGATGTCGTACTCTGACATCTCCGCTTTTGCACTGCGGCGAAACACGACACTTCGACTGCGGCGCACTTCGACGGATCCCAGAGCTCAAAAAATTCTCCCGCATTTCCCCGAGGGGGAGAATGTGAAAGTGCGAATGCACGGTTGTCGGCCCGCTTGCGGCGCTTGCGCTCGGCCCCCGCAGCCCACCGCCTCGCCGCCTTCTCTTCCATCTCTTCCATCGGGTTTGTAGTATCACGTGTACACCACGCAGTTATCAAGCCGCTATAACGCCGCTGAGTCGCCAACGCACGCCGCTGACGACGTAGTTTGAATGCGTTAAAGATATAGGGCCGTCACTAACACTGATATCAGCGTCGCGTCCATGGCTTGGTCGGTAGAGCGTCGCGCTGCGGCCGCAAAGTCCTCGGATCGAAACCTGGCGCCGGATGCTGTTTCTTCTTTAAATATAGAGGAGCACTGCGGACGCCGACGCCGCCGCCGCCGCCGACGCCGGCGGTGGATGGTTTGGGGTCGCTTATAAAGTGCATTCGCACTTAATAAATAAAGATGTTTTCTGTCTCTCCCGTCCGAACACTTTGCCTGCACGATCAGCCCGCTGCGCGTTTAGGGTTGCAGGCAGCGCTGCGCGCAACGCCCGGACGGGGACTCGTCGCCGAAACCCGAACACCCGGACGGCCCGGCAACCAAACGGAACGACGCAGCATAGCTGGCATAGCGCGGGCAGGCGGGCGGCCGCGTGAGGCGCAAAGAACTACCGCTTGCCTATCACGTGAGGCAGGGCATCTCCCATCAGTCTTTCCTTTTTATTTTTTATGACTAAGCTTCACGATAGTCACGTGACGCTCCCTTTTAAACTTTTCTTTCCTCCATGAGAGTTGCGCATAGGTCCGCCATTTTGACCGCCCCCCGCACGGGGCACCTTGAGTAATCTTGGTGACGGTGTTGGCGACACCGCGGACCCCGAGCCCCCATACTCTTGCTGTAATCTACCGTGGCTACGAGTTGTAAGGTGAAGGGCAGAAACCACAAACGGTGGCCGTCGGAGCCCAGGTCAAGCTCCGGCGGATGGGCTCCCTGTCTGTTTACCAGGCAGGGAGCTCCGGGACCTCTCAGGCTATCAGGGTAAGGTTTGAGAAGGAAGTACTCCCGTCCCCTGCTTTTTTCAATATCGCATGGCTTTTTCTTTATCCCCCCAATCCAATGATCGGCCCCCTAAAAGGGGCCGCACCGAAGTACTAGCTAAAGGTAAACCAGAACATTTCCACACATTTCTTGTCATTCACTCTGCAGTTACCACTCCTGTTGCAAAGAAGTCTGTCATTCTGTTGGCAAAGTGCATTGAGTCTGTTGTTGGTTCAGACTATGATGCTAAGAAACTCGCCTCAGGTGATGTACTGGTCGAAGTAAAAAGGAAAAATCAGAGTGAGAACCTACTGAAACAGACGACGTTGGCCAACTTGACTGTCACTGTGACACCACACCGGACCCTCAACTCCTCGCAAGGAGTTATATCAGAGAAAGAACTAGAGTCTGAGACGGAAGCAGATCTTCTTGAGGCGCTCCAACCTCAACATGTAACTGCAGTAAAACGAATCGTGATTCGGAGAGCAAACCAAGAAATTCCGACAAAGCATCTAATCCTAACGTTTGATCGCACAACGCCTCCAGAAAAGGTCAAAGTGGGTTTTCTTAGCTGCAACGTACGACCGTATGTCCCAAATCCGAGGCGCTGCTTTAAGTGCCAACGATACGGCCATGGAACCCAATCATGCAGAGGGAAGTTGACATGTGCCAACTGTGCTGAGACAGGTCACTCCTCAGAAGCTTGTGAAAGCACCACTCAGAAGTGCCCGAATTGCAGCGGACCGCACGCTGCTTATTCGCGTGCGTGTACACAATTCAAGGCCGAAAAGGAAATAATTCACATAAAAGTAAATGAAAACATCACCTATCCAGAAGCGCGCCAAAAGCACAAGCTGCTTTCGGGCACGTCGTACGCAGACGCCGCCCGCCGGGGGTTGGGGCGTCGTTTGGTCAGCACGGCAACACAGTGCAGCCTTCTTGCTGACGTGTTGTTGTCCCAACCCCCAGCTGAGCAGCCACCTGCTGCCTCTACAACACCTGTAGAGGCTGCGGGGGCCCCGTCTCTTGCCGGACTGCCTTCGGTAGTCCAGAGTAGTCAGGAATCGCCCAGTGTGGCGACTCCAACGAATGTGGCGAGTGCGATCGCCGCTGGGAGCTCTGCCGCTCTCACTGTGTCCTCTCCACAGGCCCTAGGGACACCTGAGGGCACGGAGGAGATGGACATGGTAGGGCCTACAGAAGCTCCCATCCTAGCCCCGCCGCCTGCCCCGCCCGCGGCGCTTGCGGCTGGAACCAAAGCCACCCGTAAGGGTGCCAAGTCCAGGGGGCCCGGTCCGCCGGACACCCCCCGAACATCTGATGAGGAAATGGACGTCGGACCGTTCCTGTCTGCATCGCTCCGCAAGGAACGGGCTGCGGCGTCCAAACCAACAGAAAAGCCAAAGAAACCCGCTCCAAGAATACAAGCCCCGATAGACAAAACATGAACCCACACACACATTCCAGTAGCTCTTAAGGTACATAATGGGAACAGAAAATATCATCCAGTGGAACTGTAGAGGCCTCCTTAACAATCTTGATGATGTCTACGAAATATTGCATTCCAATCAGCCAAGTGTGATGTGTCTACAAGAAACACATTTAAACTCCAAACACACAAATGTCTTGAATAGTTACATGGTATTTAGGAAGGACAGGGCTGGTGGTGGTACATCTTCAGGTGGTGTGGCCATCATTGCCCGAAAATCATTGGCATGCCACCCTATCCAATTACAGACTGTCCTTGAGGCTATTGCCATTAGAACCATAATTTTCAATAGGCTAATAACAGTGTGCTCCATCTACATCCCTCCTGATTTCCAGCTTTCAAGCTCCGATTTCGAGGGCCTTGTAGATCAGCTACCAGAACCTTTCATTCTTATAGGTGACCTCAATGCACACAACACTCTTTGGGGCTCTCACCGCACAGATGCCCGAGGTCGCCTAATCGAAAAATTTCTAATATCTTCAGGAGCATGCCTATTTAACAAAAACAAGCCTACATACCATAATATAGCACACAACACTTATTCACACCTAGACTTGGCCATTGGCTCTGCAGTACTGTTTCCATCACTTGAGTGGGATGTTGGCACTAACCCATACGGTAGTGACCACTTCCCTACCTCACTAACATACATAGATAAAGGCCCTAGCAGTTCCCCTTCCCATTGCAAGTTTATAGAAGCAAGAGCAAACTGGAACACATTCACAGAGGCATCTCAACTACACTACACAGACATAACACCCTTACCTGTAGAGAAGGCAACCCAGCTCGTCACGGAGCACATTCTCGCCGCCGCCAAAAAGTCAATACCCCAGGCCTCTGGGGTCCCGCGCAACCCGAGAAGGCCCTGGTGGAATGACGACTGCAAGCGTGCGCGGGAGGCCCAGAACAAGGCGTGGGGCATCCTTCGTAGACACCCCACAAGTTTTAACCTTATTTCTTTCAAAAGAGCGAAGGCATTAGGTAAGCGTGTGCGCCGTGAGGCAAAAAGGGAGAGCTGGCGCGCCTTTCTCACATCCATAAATTCATACACGGACACCCACAAGGTATGGTCCCGAATACGTAAACTAAAAGGACAACACACACATAGCCTGCCCCTGGTTAACACCACAGGGGACACTCTGGAAGATCAGGCTAACACACTTGCACAACACTTCCAACACGTCTCTAGTTCTGCGCACTATACAAACACTTTTATGCAACACAAAACATCTGCCGAAAAGAAGCCTATACGCGACAAGAACAAGTCAAAGTCTGGATACAACTGTGAATTTACACTCCATGAGCTGAAGATTGCTCTTGCCACTTGTAAACCTTCTGCTCCAGGTGCAGACAACATTACATACACTATGATTCAACACCTACACGCAGACACCCTTGAGACACTCCTGCACCTATACAACCAAATATGGCTATCGGGGCACCTTCCAAGGGTTTGGAGGGAGGCCATAGTTGTGGCTTTTCTGAAAGAAGGGAAGGACCCTTCTTCTCCCGCAAGCTATAGACCTATTGCCCTGACATGCTGCCTGTGCAAGCTCTTCGAGAAGATGATTAACCGGAGGCTCATGTACCTTCTTGAGTACAATGGTCTTCTCGAGAGCTGCCAGGCAGGCTTCCGGGCAGGGCGATCCACAAACGATCAATTAGTTGCACTGGAATCTTACATTAAGGATGCCTTTATACAGAAACAGTACTGCATGACCGTATTTTTTGATATCGAAAAAGCATATGATACGGCATGGCGCTACGGCATCCTTGCAGACTTAAAATCGTATGGTGTAACAGGTAATATGTTGAACACTCTTGATAGTTACCTGTCCAAACGAACATTTCGTGTGAGAGTCGGGTCAGCACTGTCGAGAGTTCACATTCAAGAAAATGGCGTGCCTCAAGGCGGAGTTTTGAGCTGCACGCTTTTTATCGTCAAAATGAATTCGCTTCGGAAAGCATTGCCTCCATCGATCTCCTGTTTAGTATATGTGGATGATGTACAAATATCTTTTAAATCTTGTAACATATCCATATGTGAACGTCAAGTCCAGCTTGGGGTAAAGAAACTCTCTCGCTGGGCAGACGAAAATGGTTTCAAACTTAATCCCACAAAAAGTACCTGTGTCGTATTCTCAAGGAGACGTGGAGTAAGGCCCGATCCTTAAATAAACCTCAATGGTGACCCGATCCCTGTTAAAAAGGAACATAAGTGTTTGGGTGTGGTGATGGATGAAAAACTTACATTCATACCTCACATCAAACAACTCAAACAAAAATGTCTAAAAACAATGAATATTTTGAAAGTCCTGTCTCACCAATCATACGGTGCAGATAAACAACTCCTGCTGCGCCTTTATACCGCTTTGGTAGGGTCTCGTTTGGATTACGGTAGTGTTGTCTACGGGTCGGCCACAAAAACAGCGCTAAAAATGCTCGACCCAGTGCTGCACCTGGGGCTTCGCCTCTCGTGTGGTGCTTTTCGTACAAGCCCTGTCCAAAGCCTGTATGTGGAGTGTGACAAGTGGTGCCTGGAGTACCAGCGAATTTATGTTGATCTTTTATATGCTTGTAAAATATCATCAATCGACAACCATCCTTTTAAACCTGTTTTTATGGATACATCCACGTCACAGCTGTTTTTAAATCGTCCATCTCTGTCTCTACCTTTCTCACTTAGGGTGAGAAGGGAAGCTTCTGAACTGTCAAACTCCTTTTTGGACACATTCAGAACATCTACCATTGACTTTATAGCCCCCTGGCAATCTCGCCCTCTATTGTGTGACCTGTCCTTTACACAATTACAGAAAAGCAGGGTACCACAAATCGCGATTTCACAACATTTTCAGTATCTGCAGCAAAAATACCAGGCTGCCGAATTTTTTAGTGATGCATCGAAAACTTCCACCGCGGTGTCTTGTGCTGCGCACGGACCCAACTTTACGGCCTCTACATCGATGCATGTAAATTCAAGCATTTTCACGGCGGAAGCGTATGGCATTTTTCTTGTTGCTGGTCGCATTGTTCAACATCACATTCAAAAATCCATCATCTACACAGATTCACTCAGCGTTGTACGAGCATTATCATCCCAAAAGCGTTCTAAAAATCACGTCATAAATCTAGTTTTTAAGACTTTAATGTCAGCGTATGTCAAAAATCTCGAAGTGATTGTATGTTGGGTACCGGGTCACTGTGGGATTGCGGGAAATGAGACCGCAGACCAAATGGCCGCCGCTGCGGCACACACGAACACAGTGGACATTACAAAAGTACCGTACACCGACCTCAAGCCATACATAAGAGAACACCTTCGCAGAACCTGGCAAGCCGACTGGAGCACACAGACAGACAACAAGTTACACCTAATTAAACCACACCTAGGACCATACACTACTGACTCACACAACAGATTCATTGAAGTTGCACTAGCTAGATTGCGGATAGGCCACACACACGCAACACACTTCCATCTGCTCACTGGTTCTCCAAGACCCTTGTGTAGCAGGTGTGGGGAGGGCCTATCTGTAATTCACATTCTCATTACATGCAGAGCACTCCACAGAACAAGACGCAAATATTTCCCACGACTATACAGACAACACATCCCACTACATCCAGCACTGTTTTTAGCGGATGATCCCATAGTCCCCCTACAACGTACTTTTAGGTTTCTCAGCGAAATCAAATTTTTACAGCTTATTTCCTATCACGCGTAATTCTTGCACGTAGTTTCATGCCCTGCATCACACCCTGGCCTTTTACACCAGCCATCCTCATCGTCTCACTGATTTTACTATTTTAATCTCTGCTCTTATTGAGTAGTCTTAGGGATTACATCTTCAACCGTCATACATAACCATAGCTTTGGCGCTCTTTGCCCTAGTTGGCCTTGCGCCATAAACATCCAATCATCATCATCATCAGCTTGACCGCCGAGCATCCAAAGCAGCGTGGGAAAGCGAACCGTCGGGCTTGAAGGAGTCGTGCGCACCGCGCGAGGGGAGCGTGAGCGCGCCCCGACGTCGCTGCTTTTTTTTTTTTTTTGTAACGCGGGCTTTGCTTTATTATTAGGGGTGTTTTCCTATAACGCATATCCGAATATCGGGAAGATATGGCTGTGCAAAATGTTCCGAAACATCCCTCCAGGTCTTAACAAACATATATGTGTTACTATCAATTTAACGAAGACGTGACTGGTTTTGCTCAATAAACCTCCACACTGGTTAGATGCCTCGTATAGAATCAGCACGCGCGTATATACACACTGGATTATTTGGAACTCAACCTACAGTTTTTGCAGTCTATAGTGCATGTCGGCAAACTTTCATGCCTTGACAACGTAAAGTGATATGTGACAAAACGCGTTCGAGCGTTCGGCAAGGTTGCAAAAACTGTTTTACCTGACATATGATTACCGGGAATCGTGATGCCTTCTGCCAAAGCCGACAGCCCTGAAGGCCTAGAATTTGTTTTGGTCTTCCATTTTCGCTGTTGTCGGTTATTAGCAGCTGACTGTTCCTTTTGTTCGAATGCTTACATGAGAAGCTGACGCCTTGCTCTTCGCGCTGACTCACATGACCGCGTACTGAAGTTGTGCAAAAAAGATACTCTTCATGTACTAGCGTGTTGCGGCTTGTCGCTCTCGCGCTACGAACTACGAATGCGCCATGGCAGCGGCGCAAAATGTACGAAAGACGCCGACAGCAGAGGGCAGCAGCGGCGTTGCAGCCGCATCGCCGGCTTATCATAATAATAGGCTTAAAATCGCATACACTAGCTCATGGTGTCAATTAAAGTATAGTTTTGGATACCGCTACGGGAGAAACATTGCCGGCGCCACCCCATTCCTTGCGAAGCCGGTCCTGTGCGGAGCGCGAAGACCAATTCAAGTAGCTCTTTATTGCTTTTCAACCCTTCCAGGAGCGAAGAACAAATCCTATTCTACTCGGGATGGCGTTCTATGATTTGAAGAAAATTACTTTTACTCTCTTGTCCTGGACTGAGGACCCGGCCCACTAACCAGATCGATTTAATTGTTAAACAAAGTTTTCCCCTCCTGCCCTTACTCCTCCTCCTCCTCTTGAGTGCAGCTTTCCTATAACGCATATCCGAATATCGGGAAGATATGGCTGTGCAAAATAGAGCTAGGCGTCAGCTTCTCATGTAAGCATTCGAACAAAAGGAACAGTCAGCTGCTAATAACCGACAACAGCGAAAATGTAAGACCAAAACAAATTCTAGGCCTTCAGGGCTGTCGGCTTGACCGCGTACTGAAGTTGTGCAAAAAAGATACTCTTCATGTACTAGCGTGTTGCGGCTTGTCGCTCTTGCGCTACGAACTACGAATGCGACATGGCAACGGCGCAAAATGTACGAAAGACGCCGACAGCAGAGGGCAGCAGCGGCGTTGCAGCCGCATCGCCGGCTTCTCTGCAGTGCGTGGATGCTTTTTGGGGCACGTGACGGCGATCAGCGAATTGGGTCGTGAGCGGCGAATGGAAATCAAAGGCGCAACTCTTGCTCCCGTAGGGAGCATATACAGGAACTCTAAGGTGCGGTAGGGCGCGGAAAGGCGCGCAGCTGGAATGAGCGCACCGTAGGCATCGCGTCGGCTGCATTTCTACCATCAAGGTGAAAACGAACCCGTTGCGGTATGGCGCTCTTTCTGGAAGAGTAAAACAACGAATATTTATCACTACAAAAATTTTATTAGCCCATTTCATTGCACCTGGAAAATTTAGTCTTACAAACCCAGTTCGCATAGCAGTTTCACAAGCGTTTGCGCATTACATGAAGTGCCTCCGGGTTTCATTAAAGAAACAAATTGGGGTTATTTAATGTGCACTGACACCGCCCGGTACACAGACGCGATGCTTCTCGCCTCCCTCGAAATACGGCCGCCGTCCTCGAGATCGGTAATATACCGTGGAGCCTGCAAACTGCCATTAACTGAAGGCGTCTCGACGTACACAGCGCTTTCTACTACCCCTAATAAACCGGTAGCCGGCACGTAGTTTTCCTCCTCATCGGAAATGATAGCAGACATTGAAGCAACACATCTGGTCTCGCCAGGAAATCGTTTATTTACAATGAAAAAAAAAGGTTTTTACAGGTGAAGAAGATACATACTATAATTAAAGGTGGTGAAGAAACACACACAAAAAAGCATTTACCGTTGAAAAGAAAACAAAAACTATTCAGAGGGGAAGAACTATTTGCAGGTGAAGAAGAAACAAAAAAAAAAGTATTTACAGGTGAAGAGAAAACAAAACGAAATGTTTACTGTGAAGAAACAAAGAGAAGTATGAAGTAGGAAAAAACACTATTTTCTGGTGAATCAGAACAAACTACTAACAGTTGATGAAGAGAAAAAAAATATATTTACAGGTGAAGAAAGAACCAAGTATATTTGCAGGGGTAAAAGTATTAACAGCGGAGCTGTTGTACAAGCCGTAAGTTCGCCGTTGCAGGAAAACGATACCAAGAAAATGCCGTTCCCTCGTGGGCGCGTGCCTCGCGGAGACCACCGAGCGCCTTAGGCAAGCGCAGTGGCTTTAGTAAAAAAAAAAAACTGCACTGTAGTCAAGCATTACCGCCCATGCATGTAAAAAAAAACTTCAGTGCTTATGCTAAAGAATAAAAGGCCCTGTTTGGGAGAGGTCACCAGGACTGGCGCATAATTAAGCCATTATGGATAATTGGAGACATGTCTACGAGTGTGCCACTCCTTCCCGGGGCGATTCGCAGATCCCGCCACCGCTGCCTCGAGAATTGATAAGAAAGAGCATGGTGGAAGTCTAGAATGCTGAGGATGACTTTGCAACAACTCGCCGCGAAGACGACAACGAGTCCTTTTCGATGCATATGACGACTATGCAAATAAACAATGATACTGAAAACTTACTATATCTATGCGTCCGGCAACTGCCCACCTACAAATCTTCGCCATTCAAGTATTGCGCGTGAATGCAAAATTCCCGAATTTTTTTCCAGATGAAGAATTAAAAAGAAATAAAAGATTTGTGAAATTCAGCCTACATCACGCAAGGTTTTACTGCATCCAGTTTCTTCTCATTACCTTCTGGTAAACACCTTGAGTAGAAAGTGTATTCTCGTAAAGCAATGCAAATGTAGAACAGTTGCCGTCCGGGCTGCAGAATGCTGTGGGTAGCTAATCTGTGGCACATCACCCATGGACTAGAGAATTTCTGCCGCTTTAGCATGCAAACGTGTTACGCTGAATGCGCGAGTTAGCTTGTTTTTTTTTTCGTTTGCTCCGTCGTCTTTGCTGTCGTCTGCATCGTGCTCCGAATGGGAGAACGACGCTAGACAGTCCACAACGCACGACGAAGCTGGCCTCGGCGAGGGCAGGCCGAGGGCGGGCGAACGGCGCGGCCGGCTGCGGCGCATGCGGCTAAAAGGAGGAAAATATTGCCCGTTTTGATTGGCTCGTGAAACCACTGTCAGTTGGGGACAAAAGTTAGGGACATTTAGGGAATTTGTTGTTGCAGCGAGCCGGCTTGTTGTGGCCTCGCGCGTCGCCTCCTAGGGAATTCCCTGTAAGAAGCTGAGTGCCGGCGTAGGTTATATAGGAGGCTATGGCCGGCGTCTAGCAGTAGACGACGCACGAAACGGCTGGAACTGACGCTTCCTTTCAGTTTTGATGGGTGTCTTGCTTGATGATATTTTTTTTATGAATGCGGAGCGTGCCTGCGTGACCGTGTCCATGGTAGCGCCCCGAGTTTGTCCTGCGCTAGTCCCTTTTCTCTTAAAAACGTTTCTTTCTCCTCTGTGTGGCCCTAATATTACTGCTGCGCCGCACCAACCAATCATCAGACTTGGAGGACGTCTTCTTCGTTATTTCTCCGACACTGAATTACCCCGGCGTTTAAGTTTCTTGCTTCTTTCAAGAACGATGAGAAAATCAAAGAAAAATTCCGTTCAGAGCTGCGAGATTTTCTAGATGCGGGCGCGTGTAACGGCCGGGGAGAACAATAGCACTTTTGTTTACTTGTGCAGTGTGCCACTTTTAAACTAAAAAAAAAACGTAGGATGAGATATTTCCCCTTCGAGTCAGTTTCCAGATCTGGTCATTCCCAAATGCACATTTATTGGCGATAGATGGTAGCGTAGCTTATTTAGTGGCGCTAAATCTAAACAAATTTGTGTTACTGCAAGATGCTTGATTGCTATGACACTAGCCCTTTGTAGTAACCGATGTAGAGCAAGCATTAGATTGCTTCCAACTTAGAGGCCAATAGAAGGTGTGAAGGACAGTATTAAAATATGCAAAATTTTTAGAACCTGCTGTTGTAAGTGACCCTGCAGTGTAGCATCTCAATCTTTAATCATGCGCTCTTGTGAAAACCTTTAAAATGTTCCTTGGACAAATAAATTACAACTTTTAAGCTTGAGAGGTACAACTTTAAATGGTTGTTAATGTTGGCTTCCTGGTAGTTCGTTGTTTAAACTGTAGCATAAATACCAGATAAGAGACCAGGGGACGATGAAGTGCAAGTGCTCGTGTATTGTTCTCCACATTATTTCCACGTTCCTGCACTATGTAAAAGGCATATACGAAATGAAGGAGACAGTTTTCAGTTTTAATTATTCCCAGCTCCACAGCCATAGAAGACGACAGATATCAGAGGTGCCCAGCACAAACGTTGTAGGTGCGTCCAGATGCTCGTTGAGACCTCTTTCACTGGAAAGTCAAAAAGAAATACCATTTTGAAAACTGGTCAAGCATTACATATATTTCCTTAGGAGCCTCCCATTCAAAATTCAAATGACCAAGTAGCTTAAATACAGTATACTATTATTTTCTTCCGTACGTGTACGTTTTTTAGTATGCCTATGGACACTGACGTTTCTGCTGTATTTTTTATTTTATTTTTTTTTCTTGTACACACTTGGCAGAATTCTCTGATATTATTCTTCGTTCAATCTGCTCAGGTACTACACCCTCATTAATGTCCTTGGGCCATAGGGTATCTTGAATAAATAAACATAGAACACCAAATACATGAAACTACTTCTACAAATTAACCTTCCTGCAGCAGTTAAAAAAATTATAAAATGAATAATAAAATCGCTCATTTCCACAAAATCCCTAATACAAATAAAAACACGGCCAACTCCAGCTTTCCTCAAAATTTTGTATACCAGTGTTTTTGAATCAGGCAATAAAACTGTAAACATCTCGCATACAATTTTGTTTGCACGTAAATTGCAGGCAGTAGTGGTCCCAGAGATTGGTTTTGGAGGGGGCGAATTTTTTTTTGGGGAGGGGGGAGGAGCTTGAGAGCTAGAGGGGGGGGGGGGGGTGAGGGGCGAATGAAGAACCGCTCCCCTTCTTGCACCAGGTTTTCGGAGGAGGTAGTGATAATCATGCCGGCGTGCGCTTGTATGCGGGCATGCCGGCAAGTATAACATATTTTAAATCTTTGCATGCATTAGAACGCTTGACACTGGCATAAGCAAGACGCGTGGGCTGACTCGCCATGCAGTTCGCCCCAAACTGCCGACATCAGGGCTCCAGTGACTTAACCAACACACCGGCTGGTGATGGCGCATGCTGCATTGCCTTGTGTATCATGTCACAATTTTGGGACTGATATCGTGTGGTCCAGGTGCGTGCCACCACTGCCAGCGGCGCTGTGTCCGCTCACTCTAGCGCACGCGTCCAGTCTGACCATGATGCAACGAAAACAGTGACATCAACAGCGCCATTCTCTCATGGCGGCCGCCTTGGTGTTGAAGTCGAAACTGACATGAATAAACAAGGCTCAAAATAATTATTTATTTACCCTGCGGCCGACCATCTAATATTCCATTCTATGATTCCTGGGCTGGTAGGCAGCCATGGCAATGGGGAAAATGTAACATGAAAATTTCGTACCAGTACTTTTTAAAATATTTACATAGACACATGAACTGCATGCTAATGGCCCTTTCTGTGTACCATTCCTCAGCTGAGCATGAAAGACTGGTACAATAAAGTGTCACGTTTAGATTTGACAAGTTTGCAAGTTTAGTGATTCACATTGAACTTTTTGTGATCTTTCTTGGCAAAGATTTAACCTATAACCGCTCCTCACTGGCTTGGCTCATGTACAATGAGGAGCCATGAAGAGGAAACAAAAGTTTGGTTCATTCGAAAGATTGCCTCGTTAGAACCATAACGACACCACTTATAACGCAAACTTCGCTCAAATAAACTACATAATTAGGAAAAAAGGTAATGACCATGCGACCCACCAGCTCATTTTCCGCAACAGAACCTATGATGTCACTCGAGAATGCTCTACGATTGGCGGAGGCCGGCAAAAGCAAACGCATGTTAGGCAGGGCTTACAGTTTTCATAGCGAGCTAAATGCCCGTGAAACATACTGCACATTCTTTTTATGACAAAGAACGGTGGAGTAAACGGTTGAAGTTCCGAACGAACACGCAAGCGTGTATGCCAATGCGTAAGAAACTACCGCCAACTGAACTCGACATCTCGCCGTCGCCACCGTCACGCAGACGAATTTTCGGGTTCAAGGCTCTTCAGGGCCAACGAACCGTCCCAGCACGCACAGCCGCGACCTTGCTTGGTATTGTAATCCCTTCACAGGAGGTTGGCCGTCATATCGCCAACCAGCAAAGGTAAAAATAGAAACAAGGGGAGTAAGGAACACAGAGCAGCAACGAGATCGTGCCACTCGTCGCACAGGTTTCGGTATGGAGGTCGTGTTGGCTTGCTGCTATCGTTACGAGCTCGTTTACAGTTTACAACCAGTGAAAACTTCAGTTTGTTCGAGTACTTTACAATGAAATTTTGTTGCTGTGTTTTGAAATACCCATGTAGTACGGGCCAATCGTCGAGGGAGTGCGACATCCCCGCCGGTGAGATCTCCTTTCATGTGCTGCCCAACGACGAACCTCGGCCGGCGAAGCAAGTGGCTACGTTTTGAGAACTTTGCAAACGGAGGAGAAAGAGAGCTAAAGGAAGTACGAGTGTGCTCGCTTCATTTCCGAGGAAGTGATTACGGCAGGGACCCGGACATGCTGGCGCTCGTCGCCGACTTCGTCAAAGCGCTCTGACCTTGGGGAAAAAAATTGCCGTACACACCGCGCATTGACGCTCGAATCTTTCTGGTCGGAGCAGAGAGCTCGAGCGAACGGCTTTCCATACACGACACCGGCCAACTGGCATAAGCGATACTGCTACTGAAATTGAAAATACGGCACATACGTACCAGTCTGTATTCGTCCGTCGCGACGGGGCTGACGAGGCAGCGGTGCCGACGGCTGGGCGTTCGTCTGTTGTGGCTATCGCGGAATGGTCGCTTTCCCGTCCACCGCGTATCCCTTAACTCTTGCCGCTCGTGCACTTAGAAGCATTGAGCGTTCAAGTGGTGTGACGTTGTTAAATGCAAGCCCGAGCTCCTCGGCGAGAGTTTTGTTCTCCGGATCAGGCGATTACTAGGGCTGCGGGTGCACTAGGTTTTACTAGTATTTTTAAAATGGCCGTCGTCTTGGTCGACTCCCGCGCGTGGGTGCTATATGGAGTCGACATACTAAGTATCTGTTTCATGAACCGGCTCGTATGACGCCATTGTTCACGTGACAAAATGTGCAATTTTAGCGGGAGATTTAAAATTTTTGCTTAAATTGCCTTATTTCACAGTGAATAAAGCATCATTTGCTTCCGGGAAAGCGCTTGGGGTACTATGAAACACCTAATCTTTCGAATAAAACAAACTTTTGTTTTCTCGTCATGGCTCCTTTAAGCTTCATGCACATACAGTACTTGGCACAGTTTCATTTACTAAAGTGAAGCTTCCAGTCTCTCCCTGAAGTATCTGTAATCCACCCAAAATGCACTGCAGGAAAGCCAACGTTTTCTGATGATGACTATCATGGGTGGAGTGAAAAATGGTTAAAACGCTTCCCATGATCTGAACTGAACCTGGGCCCATCAAGTTATGAAGCTGACTTCTATCCCATTGCGCCATTCCAGCACAGTCGAAGCAATTTGGATTTGCATGGACGTGGAAAATTACACAGAAAATGCACACCTCCATCTAACGACAATGGTTGTACACTACAGAAGGTCATGGATTGCCTGCATCAGTAAAGCTCTAGAGAGCACAACTGCAGTGCAGCAGACAGTACCAATAAGAAACAGGTGCTCAGTACTGGATTGGTTATTTTGGTGTGGGTTTTGAAAGCTTCACATCCCCCGTTTTTTTCGTTTCAACAGATTGGCAGTTGATTTTTTATTAAGTCTTCCCGTCAGTAACTAGGTCACAGATACATATTTGGTTGTCATACTACCAGGGTGGTCTGCAAGCAGACGCGGTCTCTCTGCTGCTAATTTAGAGTTTACCACAAAACGACATACTTCTGGAGGCGTTCACCTACTTTCCATGGGTGCCCAGAAAGGATGTAGACCAAGGCTTGCCCTCCAGGCCCTGCACCAACATCGTAGGGACCAGGTCCAAGCACTCCTTTTCTTCCACTGGAAGCCCTCCTATGCAGATGCTGCAGGAACAGGATTAAATGCTGTGTCAGCACAACTGAAGGTTGGGTAGGCTAATAATACATCTTTGAAAAACAAAATGCGTAAAAGATGGCGACGTGGGATAAGGTCACACAGGACAACCCACTACAAGAAAAAGAACACACAGCGCATCGTCCTGTGTGTTGTTTTCTGCAAAAGCAAAAGTGGGCAATCTCTGCAGCATTGGTGGTGGTTTAACTAGTTTATTGAGCGGAGAGGTTGGAAGCGAATGTGCTGCCGGCTACTCCATTTCACCAATACAGGGCCATACACCCGGCTATACTAGTCCACTGTGCATAATTTCGTGAGTACTAAAACTTGTCTGTAAAATGTCCTCCTGCGTTGGTGGTCACTGAGTCACGTAATACTTTGTCGCTATTCCTGTTGAGGTAAAAAAAAGACATTTAGGGCATGAACAACCTTATTTTGAAGCCCCGCATCAGGCCACGGTCCTAGTAATGATGCTAAACACACCACACGACGGTTATCTAATGGGAGTTTGTTGAAAAGTTCACGTCTTTGCCGTGAATATAATGGGCAGTCTAACATCACACGGGAAAAATCTTCCTCGGGTGCTCCGCATGCGCACGATGGTGAGTTTGCACAGTGAATTCGGAACCGAAACGACTTTGTATAAGCCACCCCGAGTCTCATACGGTGAAGCAGAGTTTCTACATTTCGTGAAAGTTCCACATTCAAACGGAACTGTAAGGCTGGGTCTATTGCGTACAGCAATGAACGCTTCGTGTGATCATCAAACCACGCCTCTGCAGACCGTTGCTCGCTTAGTTTCCGTACGATACTTTATATCATCAGCGAGGAGAGGAACGGGGAGCTCGTCGCCGTCGTCGTGCCCCTGTTTGGCGAGTCTGTCGTCTGTCTCGTTGCCTTTTAGTCCTGTTTTTAATAACAAGGATCATCCAAGGAAAAGGAGGAACCAGTGCAGTGTTAACGATGCGCAGCCTTTATTTCGTTGTACGAATGGCATGGTTTACAAAATTCCGTTATCATGCAAGTCCGTGTATGTGGGCCAGACAGGACGTTGTCTAAGCGTCCATATCGGAGAGCATTTGTTTACGATAATGAATTCAATGGGCGCAAATCATCCTGCGCATTATAAAAAGTGTGGGTGTCACCCTTTGACGAGACTGTGGTGTGTCCCTCCTGCCTGTGTGCATTATTTGTGCGCTTTCAAATTTTCTGTGGCTTTATGCCCTGCCACATACTATTTGTCCCATACGCAGCTTCATCCATTCACCTTCACTGTACACTTTACTGACAGTTGCTTCTGGTGGCTTCTCATAAAGGGCCCAAAATGCCACGTAACCTCCACAGCCCCTTGGACGATTTGAATCTGCCGCCGTCATTTGGTCTATGCGTTCTTTCTCCCTCTGCCATCTTTTTTTGGCTCACGGTTTCACGCTTCTTTTACTTTTGACCGCGATATCCTTACGTTCTCTTTACAGAAGCGACGTTTCCCATTCACCTCCCGGAACGCAACTTAACTGCCCGAAGAGCTAGAACTCTGATGCGTGCACACGACATACTCGCGAGATTAACGCTATCAAACACACGCATACTTACGACCGAGGGACTGCACCTCAAACATACAGGACGGCGCTTCGGGGAGTACACGCCACCGGTTCGATCAAACTTGAGCAATGTTATGGGCTCCTACACAAAAGCAACAACAACGAAACGCTTGTAACTGCGGCCGCAGCGTGTGGGGACATAGCATCTTAATTTGAATTTAGCGTGTGCTGCATACTTGGATGAGAAACAGGGACTGGGAAAAGACAAACCACAGGCAAGTTGGCTACACGAAGCAGGCGTTGGTTTGTGCGCCAACGTCTGGTTTTTTTTTTTTTCACTAGAGAGTTATAGCAGATCGGAAAAACGGTTCCGGTACGGTACATGGTACCCGTTACTGGACCGTACCGGGAAGGCTTGTTTTAAGAGTTATAGCAGACCGTAACTACCGGCCATGCTACCGTGACTGGGAGCGACTTGTGTTGTACGTCGTTTGCCAATTTTTTGTTAGTCTGTGGCGTTTCCTGCGCTGAAATATTAGCTTTCAGTTCTCAAAAGCGCCAAAGACAGTTTGTATAAAAAAAGACATCCAACGCCCCTACGGAGATTCGAACTCCGTGCTGCGACTGCGTGAACATGAAGCGTGCATTTTACCTCTACGCTATTTCAATCGATGGCGCCAGCAGGTCAAGCTGGGCTTTCAGTACATACGGCTGGCTGTTTCTAGTTTTTTGTTGTATTTGAGAGTCCCTCGCACTGATACCGCCTGCTCCTCACTCGCCGATTTGCAGACGGGCCCCATGTTGCTGCTAATACTAGTTATGTAGCCGTATCGCCTTTATTTAACCTAAAAGAAGCTATCGGACATGCGTCGCTCGACGACACAAGCCACGGCATTTGGGCCGGGACCGTGTTTCGCTTGCTGCTTGAGCTGTCAGAATCGCGCGGATTTCACTTGTTGCAACCTCATTTTTCTTAAACGATCTCATATTTACAATCCGTTCGACTAGGCGTGGCCCAATCGTACGTCTCCCAAACTCTTCCAAAGCGGCCACCCGCTTTCGAGCGACGGACACGGTACGTCTTGGTAGCGTGCCGCTAAGTCGCTCCGGTATACGCTAGAGTTCTGCGCATGCGCGGTGGCGTCCAGACGGTAGAAGTTACCGCACCGGAACCGTTTTTCCGATCTGCTATAACTCTCTAATATCTCTGTTCCTCGTCCAAGCATGAAGCTCACGCTAAATTTGAATTGTTAACGTCACAATATTATCGGGAACGAGAATGACAGCTAGGATAACGAGGTGGCCACGCAAACAAGAATTCACGCAGATTTAGGTACACATTACAGTGGTATAAACACAAAAACTACAACAAACATAAAATAACAACGTTACTGACCTTGATGGGAAAATGAGCGCATAGATGCTCTCTTTTCCGCTCTTCCGTGTCTGTGCAAACGTCGGAGACCGGCATGGCTGATCCGGCTAATCTACGCTGAGCTCAGGCTGCAAGTCTCTCTTCAAATGTCGCAGTACGTATGTAAGACACCTAATCGGATAGGGAGATCGCACCAATACTAGCATTTACGGTATAATCACGCATCTGCAACTTCGTTTAGTAGCAATCAACACAAACTGACACTCTGGTTCTGACAGCGCAAATCGTTCTCTCAGGGGACACAGGGAAATGCTGCGCCTACCAACGTTTATAGATACTTTTTCAGTTCCGTATCTCCCTGCCGCGGCCATGGAGAGAAGGCGGCCGGCCGCGACTCTCGCCACCACGGCGCTGCGGTTGTGAGTTGCGCTAAGAGAGCGAGCATCATCTGCTAGCGGGGAGCGTTCCGCTCGGCGCCTCCGGTCCTCGCCGCTTCTGGCTACGTACTGCAAAAGAAATAAGTGTTCTCGGACTTTGCTCATCATTTTGTTGCTGCCGTTGCAGTTCGAGATCTATTCGAAACGGACAGTATTATGCAAGGAGTCGTGTACGTACGCCCAGGGATTTGAAGCGGTGGCTAAAATATCATGAACGACAGCGTTTTAAATGAACATTCCCCTAGCAGTGGCTCTCAAGCGTGCACACAAACTCTCTTGCCGTGCCAATTGCGCAAATGTATTGCACCATGAATGATATTTCCTCACACGACTGTTGGAGTAGCTTCCCGTTTCGTAGACAACATAGGTGATGTCGTTCCTCACAACAACGCTCTTCAGGATTGTGTAGGCCACCGCTTTCTTTCCGCGTAGTAAAAAAACAATTTGTCGACGCTGCCCCGCGGTTCTTCTTCGAGTGCTGCCGTTCTCCAGTTGGCTGGGGGCCGTATTTCCGCACTATTCTCGACTATCTGAGCCAATTGGCACAGACTAAACGAAAACTGCGAGGAACATATGTGGGTTAAGGGCACGATAGCGGGAAGAGAAACGCTGTTGGGAGTCGCCTATCTGTGTTCAGGGGATGACAGTGAAGTCAGAGAAAAGAATAAAAAACAGGTAGGCTGCATTAAGCGGGACCTCGATCAGCTGAGACAAGCGGGAGAGGTGATTCTAGTGGGAGACATGAATGCCCACATTGAGGACCTGGACGGATACACAGACCGCAACGGCAAACTCGTTAGATATATGTGAAGCACATAATCTCATTGTAGTAAACAGAGAGAATAAATGTGAGGGACAAATTACTTGGGAACGAGGGGAAAAGCAGTCTAGTTTAGACTACAGCCTCCTGTCAGAAGGAGTGTATGAAAGGTTGACTCTAATGGAAATAGATGAAATAGGTGCCCACAGCTTAGGAAGTGACCATAATGGATAACTTTGACTTTTGGAAAAATGGAAGGTCAGAACGAGAAAACGGTGGTACACGACTTGAAATTAAACGATCAACAATTGGCTAATATTGCCAAAAGTCTGGAGACGGAAATCGAGAGACAACCTACGAAAGATTGGGAATACAGCGAGCTGATTGGTTTCATTCAAGGAAAGATAAGGAACGCGAAAGAACGCAACTACTGGAAAAGAAAAAGAAAACCTAGAAGCTGGTGGAACAAGGAAATCAACGAAGCTCTAACACAAAGGCAGCAAGCATCGAGAGAGCACAGGGAGGCCAAGCGAGTGGGAATGCAAACAGAGGAAATAAATTTGAAGGGGCATTGGTACCGCCTTAAGAAGCTTGAAGTACAAAAACTTGTGCAGGAAAAACTTAAACGAGAAAGTGAGCGATGGGTATCGAATATACGAGCAAAGGATAAAGGCGCGCCGAGAAAGTTTTGGAATCATGTAAAGGAACTAAAGAAAAAGACCGAAGAAGTACAACGTCATGTCATAAACGGTGAAGGCCAGGTACTAAAAGGGGAAGAGGCGGTATTTCACATACGCGCAATGATACAAGAGAAGTTCAGAAGAACGGACAGAGGGCTACAGCATTTAGGGAGTGGGGCAACTGAGGTGCGTAAAGAGAGAGAGATAAAGTTGGAGAATCTATACTGGAAAAAAGCCGAAGAAAATGTTCCACCTAATACGGCAACAGGGACTGATGAAATTCCTATACGGCTGGTCAACCTACTGGGTCCAAAAGGCAAGGCACAACTGATTCGAGCAATACAAAAGTGATAAAAACTAAGCAAGTACCGGACAATTGGCGTAAGAGCAGGATGAAGATGATATACAAAGGTAAAGGTGACACGGCTGATGCCGATTCGTACAGGCATATTACAGTTACCTCAGTGGCATACAGGCTCGCAACGCAAGCCATAAAAGTGGAACTACAGGCGTGGATAGAGGGGAACGGCATACTGGGAGAACTGCAAAATGGTTTCAGACGAGACAGACGCTTAGAGGACAATTTATTTGTCCTAACCCAATGCATAGAGGTGTCGATGGCTCAGGAGCGACCACTATGGATAGCATTTCTCGATATAAAGGGAGCCTACGACAACGTAGATAGAGAACTTGTGTGGAGCATACTGGAGCGGGAGGGATTAGGCTAGGACAGGACTTTATACAGCTGTTGCAGGGAATTTACAATGAGAGCGAAGTGCAAATTACGTGGGATGACCAAAAGTGCACGGAACCGGTAGTCACAAATAGAAGTTTAAAGCAGGGTTGTCCTGTGTCGCCATTGCTGTTCATGCTCTACATGGCTAGACTAGAAAGCAAGCTTGAAGGCAGTAAAATAGGTGTCAATCTGTTATAGCCGCAAAGGACAGGAAGTGGAACAACATATCCCGGGACTGATAGATGCAGATGACATAGTTCTAATAGCAGATAGTAAACAGTGTCTGCAACAGCTCACAGAAATCTGTGGGGAAGAAGCCACTGAACTGGGTTTAGAGTTTAGCACAGCAAAGTCTGGCGTCCCGGTTTTTAATGACGACGCCCGTAACGAATCGGTATTCGTTCAACAAGCAGCAATACCGTTGGTAACGGAATACAAATATCTGGGCATCTGGATAAACGCAGGTCAGGCGTATATAAAAACTCACGAGGAGCATTTAAGAATGAAAGCCAGAAGAAACGCATCTATCATGAAGCACAGAGCACTGTGGGGATATAACAGATATGAAGTAGTGAGAGGAATCTGGAAGGGAGTAATGGTACCAGCACTCACCTTTTCTAACGCAGTAGTGTGTGTCAAATCAGAGATTCAACCAGGGCTAGAAGTAAATCAGAGGGCCGTAGGTCGATTGGCATTAGGAGCACACAGTAAAACAACAAATGAGGCAGTGCAGGGAGACATGGGATGGGCATCCTTCGAAGTAAGAGAAGCACAGAGCAAAATATGTTTCGAAGAACGACTTAGAAATCTGGATGATCAGAGATGGGCGGCCAAAGTGTTACGGTATCTTTACATGAAAAGCGTGGACACACAATGGAGGAAAAGAACCAGAAGGCTCAGGACAAAGTATATGAAACCTGGAAGGGCAGGGGAAATGACCAAGGCAATCAAAAATGAAGTGAAAGAAACAGAGACAACGACCTGGAAAAAGAGGATGGATGCGAAGAAGTCCTTAGATATCTACAGGGTCGGGAAGTAGGAGATCACAAGGGAAAAATTATTCGATAATACCAAAGGGAGTTGATTGCATTTTGAAGCCCGGGCGGGTTGCTTGCGGACTAAAACGCTTATCCGCGAGCCGGTACAGGAAGAACTATGCGCAGGCTGCGGCAAGGAACCGGAAACCATGCGACATATTGTAACGGAGTGCAAAAGTATCCGTCCAGTGCTCGGTGAGGGAGCCATCCAGCTTCCGGAGGCCCTTGGCTTTAAGGTTAGCGGAAAATTGAATTGGACAGCAGTAGAGGTTAGTAAAAGAAGGTTAGAATGTTGGTGGGAAAAGAGCAGTGAACAATCTGGGAAGACATGCGGACAAACAAGTCAGAGTAGCACAAAAATTTCGTAGAAGTATTTTCTTTTTATATTGATTTTATTTTTTAATTTATTCACTTTTTTATTTTTTTATCGAGGTGATTGTACAGTGGCATTGCTACTAAGGCCGCTGTGCAAGGCCACTCCGTTACAAAGGGGAAGCCGCTAATCATCATCCTCATCATCATCATCGGCTAAGCGGCCGGCGTTCCCCGTGCGCCGGCGGTCGCGTTGGCGGAACGCATGCCGTCGGCTCTGGCGTCTGCTTCGGCGACGGTAGTTGTGGGCACGGACTGCTTTGGGCCTGCTTTGGCGCTGCTTCGCGTTCATTGCGCGCCTCGTTCGCACAGTTTGATTAACTTGTTCGACAGCACCTTCTGAGTAACCCGGACCCGATGGCAATGAGTGGCCGTACGGCAAAGATACGTTAAGGATTGGTTTGCATGGTGGGAAAACAAAATGTAGAGACCACATACAAACATATGGCTGCTATACAAACACTACCTTTTGCGCAGTGCTTGCCGAAAATGTGGCTCCGTTTTGTAAATTTGTGAATACCAATTCGGATGTGTTTTAACAGGTTTTAAAAAAGGCGAAAGGAGCAACTGGTTCTGATCACTAGCGATTATAAAAGTTCCCCCAGCTGTCTCGAAGTTTTCCAACTTACGTCCAAAACAGAGTGTGCCTAGAACACGGGCCGGCACTTACAACGCTCATCAGAAAAGAACAGAAATGCGATAAAATCACCCGCGACTGCCCGAAACGTAGCAATCTGCTCAAGATCAAGTCCCTGACAGTGCGGTCTTTTCCCAAGCCTTCATTTCGCGATATTTGAATTCGTCCGGACCCCACATCTCTGTGGTGATGACTCGCCGAAAGAAAAGGTTTAACGAGCTGGTTGTTTTGCTGGTCAGCCATTTAAAGAAAAAAAAAAAAATACGCCGCGAACCCTGGTAGGCCAAAAATTGCAGCCATACAAATCGCAGCATTATTTGGAGTCCGTGGTGTTATCGACGAGATAACACGACCGTAGAGCTAAAGTAAACGTCGGGTGGTAAGTTGCGGCATGAGTAACAATGAAGATTACGTTTTATATTCTTGGGTTCCTTGCCAAGCTGACAGTGTTTTTGTATACTTGATACAACAGGGCAGCCGCCCATTTCAGCCATTGGCACAGAAATGTGCATTATTGCCGTTTGCCGATGGAGACTCCGGGCGACATTTGTAAGCGTTGTTCGTGCGCAGAAGCAGCATAAATAATTAAGTCTGCGGACGGAGAGCGGGCTAACAACACAGGGTAATCTTTACGCTGCATCGATTAGTCGTAAGCAGAATCACGCTAGACTGTATGTTGTGGTGTTCCATATTACTCTTGCTCATTCGTTGGTGCTTCTGAAGTCGTCGTCGTTCAGTTGCGTCTTACATCTGCTGGGTTAGTACAATATTTTTAGTGGGTCTTCATAATGTCAGAATAAACGTTCCCTGATAGTGAATAAGCGATGGCCATGTTTGCGGCGGCGTGCGATTATCTGCGCCGTCTATTGCGGCTGCGCACGGGTGTTTAAATTCCGAGCGTGCACGCATGCCTCCTGCATAGTAGGACAGGCATAAGACAGACGTCGCTTCGCAAGAAAAGATGGCTCTGGGGAGAGCGAAGAATGGAAGAGCCATGTACAGAGGCACAGCGACGAGAGGGCGAACGAAGGAGGAAGAGAGCAAAGGGAAAGCTGGGCGGCCGGCGGTGCGTGGACATTATCCGCCCGAGCAAAATATTTTTTTTCTGGGCCACAGTCGGCGCTCCTCTTTATAGACCATTTTATTTTCTTCGTCCTGGGGGCTTCCATTTTATCAGTGGGCTGTGCTAGCGGCCCTACAATCGGCGCAGTGGACAGAAAGATGTAACTACGCATGCCCAACACAGCCCAGAACATGCTCTGATGTTATTTAAGATTAACAGATGAAAAGTTCTATATCTTGTTCCGTGCTAGCCACCTTATCCAAGCGGTCCAAGTGGCATGTGACCATTTATTTATGTCACCTTTCTTTGATCTCTCTCCGTCTTGCAACATCCGCTGTTCTTATTTTGACTCGGCTGGGGAGCGGCGGGTGACAGGTTTTGCCGCTGCTTCTGCTCGAGCGCATCACGTCGTGCAACTAGACATGCAGCAACCGCGGTCAGCTGTTGGAACTTGACGGGCTGCAGCGCAGGGGCCGACAAGCCCTAGTAGCAGGTCGCCCATCAGCTGCGCGGTTGGTAACCGTTTCCAAACCCCGAGGATTTCGGGGAGTGATGCGTGCTTTTCCGACGACAACGACGCAATGAACGGAAAAGTGCACCGCAACGAGGGCAGCGGCGATGTCGACACCGGCGGGGACTGCGCCGACACCTCCGTCGATGTCGAGGTCGAGTCGTCGGGCGGCTCCCACTCCGAATTCGAAGACTTGCCGTGTGAGCTTCAGCTGAAAGTACTGTCGTACAGTCGCCAGCAAAAGTTTGCGGGATGTGCAGCGCGTGGCGGAGCGGCGCAAAACTGCATTGCTGCGCCATCTGCAGCCAGCAAGCGCCGGGTCGAGGCTCAAGGAACTGGCGTGTTAGGCGCGCTTTGCGCATGCCTGTCCTTTATTTGTTACCGGGCATCTCTGATCGCTCGCTTGCCCGTGACATGCTTTCGATATTTGCGGCAGCCGCGGTGGCGCCGCGTGACCATCGCCGTCGTTGTGCTATCACTGGTGCTACAAAATACCCAGCCCGCGGCCGCCGTTTGCGCGCGCGAGACGTTGAATAAATCTTAGGCTATGTTCACACTATCGACGCAAAAGCCATATCGTGATCCATGGACGTAAAAAGACGGCATGTCACGCTGTTTGGTAGATTGAGACATGAAATGACGTCATTCTTTAGAGTTAGTTACGACAGTTGCGGACAGTCTGAAACCGGCCTTATCTTTCAAGAGGCAGTGGTGGTTTAATAGGAAATACTTTTATTTTATTTTTAACCTGAGCACCGATAAACTGTCAGCTTACCCATAATTGCCGTTGTAGTCGTCTCAGGGGCTAATTAGCACACAATTTTCTTTGGGGTAGTTCCAACAAAACAAGAGTTACAGCCATTTTCTGTAACTGTACCTCCTCCTTAGTCTGTCATGTATTGAATGCCGCATCGTTTACGGCTTCCCTAAAAACTAATTATGGCAAGTAAATGTGATTCGGCGTAATGCTAACGGTCGTCCTCGCGGCCAATTCCAGTATGATGTTTACATGAGACCTACATTACATTGCGAGCTAGATTTTTCCCCAGAAAGTTTACTTTGCCGCAAGATTAAATTTCGCGACGCGACTGTTTTCTAAGCACCACATCGAGGTACGCAGTTTCCAACAGGTAGCCTTTATTAGCTCCTGTGAAATAAATTTAGTCGTGGACCATTACACCACTTGGAAGATAAGATTTATTGAGTGCTGCGGGCCGCGCAAACGGCGGCCGCGGGCTGCGTATTTTGTAGCACCAGTGATAGCAGAACGACAGCGATGGTCACGCGGCGCCACCACGGCTGCCGCGAATATGGAGAGCATGTCACGGGCAAGCGAGTGAACACAGATGCCCGCTAACAAATAAAGGACAGGCATGCGCAAAGCGCGCCTAGCCCGCCAGTTCCTTGAGCCTCGACCCGGCGCTCGCTGGCTGCAGATGGCGCAGCAATGCAGTTTTGCGCCGCTCGGCCACGCGCCGCACATCCCGCAAACTTTTGCTGGCGACTGTACCTGACGCACTGCGAACTGACGGTGGCCGCGCGTGTGTCCAAGTCTTTTCGCCGCCTTGCGTACGACCCATCGCTGTGGAAGCGCGTCTCCGTTGAGAGCGAGTGCGACGAGGCCAGTCTGGGCTCGCTCCTGGACAGGGCGCCCCTTCTAGAAGACCTGACGATGTGTGGTTCTCCGCACGTGCTCAAACTGGCAGCGCGGGCGTTCGCGGTGCGTCGGCTGCGACGTCTGGACGTGGGCTTCTCGCTGGACGTGAACTGCGCAGCGGTGTCGGCGCTGGTGGACGCGTGCCCCGAGCTGTCGCACCTGAACGTCGAGGGCTGCACGGCTACGGACGACGCGGCCGTGGCGGCCCTGTGCCGCCTGCCCTGCTTCCTGAGCCTGAACATCTCTCACTGCGATCTCGTCACTGACGAGGGCATCGGGGCGCTGGCGCGAGGCTGTCCGCACCTGCGATTCCTGAACGCCGACGGCATTCCCATGATTACGGACAGGTATACGCGTACACTTCCCCCGCCGCATGGCGTGCTCGGCACAGCGACGTTTGTTTTTTCCCTTTCAGTTTAATCTGTTTTCTGCACAAATTGGTGCTCTAATTCATCACGCTTTGCTTTCTACATATTTCAATGCGACACCTATCAACCTTCTTTCATGACGTGACCTTTCTTTCAGGGTTCTTTGTAAGACTCAAGTTTCTGCAGAGTATTGGTTTGGGCGAGTTGGTGCATAGCGAAGTATTGAAGCGCAGCACAAGACGAGGGACAGAAACACAGAAGACGACGCTGTTTTTGTCCCTTGTCTTATGCTGCGCTTCGATACTTCTCAAGTTTCTGCCCCTAGGGTGGACGAGTTGGGTGCATTGGCTGTCTGCAGTTGTTTTGAAGGGACGGAGGTCACCCTCGCTCATTATTTGAAGGACTTGCGAAATCCTGGTACTTGTACACCTGATTTCTTTCCAGTCGTTAACATCAATAGGAGGAGAAACACCATTGCAGTGGAGTGCACAGGCTAACGACCAGATTACGCCGCAGTAAAAACAAAAGCACAACTGTGAAACGGCTCTTGATGGACGAAATGGCACTGGCCACATTCACTCTGTGGCCAGGCAACATTTTGGCTGCGCCCATGCAGTTTCTCCTCCTGCAACAGATGTCATTAGATTAACCTTTGCCAAGTGATCGCGACGTTTTGTGGCCGCCCCAGGAAGCAAAGTTTCTCCTCCTGTCGTGTTTCTTACTTTGTGGGATAAGCAATGGCAACTTGTCGAGGATAGTAATATTCACCCACCTCATGGGGCATTTCATTAAGCTGGAGCAGCCTGATTGCTTGGCTGTTTATCGTTACTTCAGGTTTTGTCATTTTGTTGTCAACCCTGTGACTGTTTGAGCTTTCTCTCCCATTCCTCTTTGTACTGATTGAACAGCATGATGTCATTCAAAAATGGTGTTCACAAATCCAGCCTCTGAAATACAGGCCCTGGACAGACGAAGTAATTTCAAAGAGGTACTTTCCCCTTGTCCAACGACCCCCAAAATCAGAAAAGATGACCTTTGAAACATCATTGTGCTTGTACGGCATTTTTATATTGTTACGTGGCGGCAGGACAATGATGAGGCGAACCATGGGCGACGATGAAGTGATGTATTTACAAGATGTTGCCGCAGAGCGATGCAATCTATTTACAAGCGGCCATGATCGCTCGGGCGAGCCGCATCCTCTTCATCGTCTTCGGTGACGGGTTATGGCGCTATGGGGCATTGTCCACGTAGGTGTTCGTGACATCACCCCCCCGGCGGAGGACGACCGTCCCGGTCGAGGCCAGGGTAAAGACGGGATGACAATATGTCCTTCAGGAAGCTTTGCGAGTCTCTTCAATTCCCTGGTCTCGTGTTCCTTCCGTAACTGCATCAAGTTCCAGTCAATCAAATGCTTTTTCATAGTTTACGAAGGACAAGGAAAGAGGTTCGGTATGTTTGGAAGATTTCTCAGTTGCCTAGGGGATGGCACAAATGTGGTCCATTGTCTAGTAGCCTTTCCTGAACTCGTTCTGTTGTCTCGGTCAGTGGGCATTGAACATTTTACTTTTGTTGTGGACTATTACGTTGTCAAACTTGCATACAGGGGGGATTAAAAGAAATACGAACAACGGAGCGCACAGCCTCCGACTCATGCTGCACCGTCTGGCTGCAAAGTCAGTAAACTGCGCGCATGCGCACTTCTTCGAGAGCGTGTGAGATTGTGGCCTACATTTATTGGAAATGCTTGATCAGGAAGCGACCCCGGTAGTTTATTTTGAGGCGCATTTTCACTCTGCGTCGCCACTGAGCGGGATGATCGTTGAACGGCATCGTGCTAGCTGCAATCAGGCTGCTCTGCGCTTGGCTCCCGATAATTGATAACAGGATGCTCAGTGGCGAGAGAGCATAGAAAGGCGCCTCAAAATAAATTACCGGCGTCGCTTCATTATCAAGCATTTACCCTAACAGTAGGCCACACTCTCAAACGCTCTCAAAGAACTACGCATGCGTGCAGTTTACTGACAGTGCAGCCAGACGGTGCGGCATGCGTCGGAGGCTGTGTGCTCCGTTCGCATTTCTTTTAATTCCCTCTGTACAACAGATTTGTGTGTCTAATTTATGAAGCTCTTGGACATAACCTGCCTTGTGTTTAGGCTGGCAATTTTCGGGCGGACGCCCCAAGGCATTTTGAGAGTAACGTCGAAAGTTTTCCCGGCATACAGAATGTCTCTAATTGGGTCTAGTCGATACATTTCTCGGTGGAAAACAAATTGAACGTTGCCTTCAATTACGGCTTGTATTTTGGGTGCCAAGCTAGTCCTGCCCTTGCATGCAAGTGAGCATAGGATACTTCCGTTACTTGTGCTATCCTGTGTGTGTTACTAGCCATGTTGCCACTTCCCCCTCTGAGCGCATGCATTTTTCCTCGGCTCATAGCAAGGTAATTCTTCATGGCTCCTAAACTTCCTTCCTTCTTAATCTTTCCTAAATATGGCCATATTGTTGCTGTGAACGTAACTAACCTAGCTTCGACTAATCAGTGGTAACAACTAAAGAAACTCACTTTGCTCCATCGAGCCTGACGTTTTCGTGCTCTCATGTTTTCAATGAAGCCTTTCACATTTTGAAATGGTTTCTCTGGAGTTTTGATGGCATTGGTGTACCAGTTTAAACGACAATGGCAGCCGGCAGATGGGCGGACAGGTAGCGACAAATGGAAAACAGGGTTGACAAGTGTAATGAAATAAAAAAGAAAGGCAGGGGAGTAGTTAGTAAATAAAGATAAAATAAGTTGACGGGTATATTCGTACGTAGCCACTCGTGCATGTTTCGTCGTGGGTTCACAGATTGAATGCTGGACTTTGGTTTTACTGGTTGGTTGCTGGGTTTTATTAAGGCTTACGCAGAGTTGTTGAGTATAGGCGGCTATGTGGCTGAAAAACAGAAGCGAAAGTGAAGTGACGGTGCTGGGTGAAACCTGATGCATCGTCTGCTTAAAGTTCGGCCCCGCGCCTCGCCGAAGAGAGGTGGAGAGGAAGCTCGCGGAGTTGGGTGTCGAAGGTTGTTCCCAGTTGCTTCGTTTCGCTTGTTGTGTGGGGCCTGGCGTCCACGCACTCGACTTTTTGGCACCATCTGTCAGTTCCCCTTGTAACAGTGTTTGCACACAGTCCCACCTGCTGTACCTTTATTTGTACACCATGGCAAAACGCGTTGGCATCATTTTTAGGCTAAGAGCAGCTGTCCTTTTGACCTATTCTGCCCACAGTTCACTCCTCGGCCCCACTCATACTGTGGGAATACTATTCACCCAGCATCTCTACCAAACGTGTACCCATGGAGAATAGGCAGAATTCAAGCTAGTTGGTTCGTGTTGACTTGGTTTACAGGTGAGCCTACGAAGTAACTCTACACGGACAGCAAAAGCACCGACACAATGCTGTGTGTCGTTGCTTTTGCTGTCCGTGTAGAGTTACTTCGTAGGCGTACCTGTAAACCAAGTCAATGCATCCATGGCAATGATGATGACGGGATGCTTGTCATCTAATGAACCGCCTTGTAATGTTGCTGATGACAATGCATTGTTGCATATATGCATATGCTGTGACTTATTGTGTCAACGTTGCCATTCTTCTTTGTGAACGCTGGCAGTGATGGGTCTTGTTTGGCAAGGTCTAGCCGAGAGCTTGGCTTAAAGCATGTTGTTCGGTAGTATTTGGAGTGGTTTTAAGTCTGGTGGAGGCCTTGTTTTGGCGTGAACATGAGCAGGCCATGACGGTGGTGACTATGAGCCTTTCAGATGGGTGGGCTTCCAAAGCGGTGATGGGTTGCTTAAAAGCACCCGTGCATTAGAAGGAAAAAACTTCACAATCCCTTCCTACAGAAGAGATTGAGAAAAGCACGAAAGCTTTGCGAAATCAAAACTGCATCAAAAGTGCATCAAACCCTTTGCTAAAAGTGCATCCAACCTTCGCTGAAAGTGAGTCCAATCAATTGTGAAACCTTCAAAGTCTAAAATCGCAAACGAAGAACAAACAGACGCAGCAATGTTTAGCGCACTAAGTAAAGGCATCTATGAATGATTTAAATGTATACCGAAGTGTGGTCACCGAGATATAGGTATACTATTACACTCCTTCTCGATGATGGATGCGTGTACTGTCTTATCTAGAACCAAATTCCTTTTTCGCGATTTTCAAGTAACCATTCTGACACAATAGAAGCCCAGTTGCACGCACGCGCCATGTGTCCAGAAATCTATCAGCTTTTCGGTCAACCAACTGGTCTATGGGAAAATGCACTAGTTTATTGACAGGATACCATCGATCCCATTAAGAAAGCTTTCCCATAAAAAACAAGAGGCTGTAGGGTTTGCCAGGCAAGCAATGCAAAAAAATTTAAAAGCAGAGCACAAAGGCAAAATTGTTTGCTTCGTTGCAAGGTGTCGTTGTTTAGGTAGTAGCGTGAAAAGATTCACGACAGGGAACACCAAAGTTGCTACTGTTCCACCCTCACCACGCAACAGTTTTTGAAGAAAATGTGATAAATTCTGCAGGTATTCATCACCCCCTGGTACGCTCCTGTACTGCCTTCAAATTCATGCGTGTATGTTGAGGAAGGGACTATGAGCAAGCATTTGTCAGTGGTAGCCTATTATGACAGCCACTCACAAATCAGTTACCTGACTGTGCACTCCGAAACCAGCCTCTTTTCTTTGTGGCCATTCGGTTGATGATCTGCAAGAGCAGCTGTTGAGGACGTGTTTTTAGAGGAGCGGGGTTTGCAAGCCAGTGAGAACAGGATATTTGCAATTACCTCGCAAGACAGCGACTCAAGTTTATTGCTACTGGGGTGTGCTTTCTTAAAGGAGCACTGACACGAAACCTTTATGTTACACTTTTATTGCTTTTATCGATGTTTAATGGCCTGGCGAACCTGAAACAGCACTTCAAATACTACAGCGTGCGAAAGTTACTTACATTGAACGGCCTGAAAATTATCTGTTTCAAATTCCCGCGCTTTCATCCTTTATGGCGCATATGACAGACTCCCTGCCTGACCTCACCGCTTTGTGCGGACGTCACCGGCGCCCGCTTGAGAGGGTGTTTCGCCCGCTCGCCGTTCGTGGGGCCGCGCACATGAAGTGACGTCACGAGCTTTTGACGAGCGCTGCCGCGTCACTTCTTTTGGCTCTCCCTGGATGATGTCACGCTGATGTCCATTTGCTGAGTGACGCTTTGTGCTCTGCTCCGTCACCGCGATAAGTGAGATCCAATTAATCTATGTTCTTCGCGTCGCAGGCGCTCATATTTCACCCAGGGTATTCTGTTGAGTGAAGGAAGCGAACTGTGCAATAATAGTAACGCCGAAAATTGGTGTCAGTGCTCTTTTAATGAACACTAACGGCTAAATAAATTTGTGTTGTAACTGAAAAAAACAAATCTTACATTTCGTAGGTCTCTTGGCTCTTATTCAACAGGCAACTACACCGTGTTTGCTGAGAATCAAATAATTAGAGTTGGCGTTTTTGTGTGCCATTTCCCTTCCATTTCCTTTTGTGGCATTAAGAGCCATTAGAAAGCGAACCAGGGCCCTGTTTTCGCATTTGCTCACTCAACACCAACTTTGCAAAGGCCTATTCTGATTGGCTTTTATTTTCTTTGCAAATATTGGAAGACAATCAGACAGGGTGCTTTTGACGCCGTGTTGATATGGCGGGGCTGTGAATCGGACAATCACAAAGCCCCGCCAAAATATGATACCCATGGCTGAGTGTCCCAGTGAAGTACTTCTGCCTGGGTGAGGGTGCAGAAAAATGGCAGCATCTTCACTCCGTGGATGATGGCGAGGGTGCGGAGTGCGGGGACTCGAAATGACATCCAAGTTGCGCCCCGACGGTCATTCGATTTGAGCCGTGAGTTCACCTTGATTATTCCCTAAATGAAACTGCAACTCACGGCTGAAATCGAATTTCGCTTGATTTTCCCTTGATGGGGGTGTGCGCACGGATGGACGCGGACGGACATTGGGAAGTCCCAAGGTACTCCGCACCGGTACAGTCGAGGGAGTAAGCCGTTTGACTCTCGGATACTAACTCACGGTCGTAGCCCAACGGGTAAGACGGCTGACACTAACTCTGTCTGTTCTACCAGTCACAGGCTCGAATCCTGCCGGTGTCTGAATGATTTTTTTGCGATTGTAAATGCTATGCGCACGGACGCAGACGGACATTGTGCGGTCCAAAGGTAGTCCGCACCTAATATACTCTGACCTAATGTCCACTGACCCAGATGGGACTGGCCAGATGGGCCAATAGGCCAGATGGCTGTCCCTCCTAGGCAACATAGCCGATCGCGCTAACTATCTCTGCTGTTGTATGCTTATGCGCTGGTGTTAAGTAGGTATTAGGTATGGTAGGCTCATGCATTCACTCTCGTGTAAGTTTTGAAGGCGCTTGTACTGCGAGTCCGAACATTGCATCGAAATGGAAACTGAAATGAAGCCTGACACCTGGGCTGAGGCATGTTGGATAGTGGGTTCCCAGCTGAGGTTTGTGTTATTTAAAAAGTGCATTGCGAGTGAAAGTTTCTGTGTTTCTTTATTTTATGTTAACGTGTCCCGGCTGCCTCAGTGTTATTCTCGGAAAAAAGTTAGGTAAGCTCCGTAAATCCTGTCTCACCGGTTACAAATTACATGCGGGAAAGCGTGTGGCGGGCTGTGGTACCTGTTGTCATTTTTTGCCAGTTTCTGCATTAAAGAGCGACTACTGCTGGTGTAAGCGGAAGAGTATGTGGATTCATGGCACTCTAATCTGTTAATACAAGTCACACTTGCTTCTACACTTGCTTGTCCGTTTAGTGCCCTGGAGTGTTGGTACACCCTGTGTTTGCGCATTTCCTGTTGCATTCTTTGGAAAAAGTTTTTTTGGGGACCACTGGCATGGCAGAAGTCATGCCCCTAAAGAGAAAGGAATGTAAAGCAATTTTGTTTTCGTTATTATGAAAACCGATTGCTGAATGCCGGCTTTTTCGCTCAAGCTTGCATTGTAGAGGGCCGGTTAAAGTAGTTCTTGTTACAGACGCTGGACACCAGTTGCCTCGCTTGCATCCTCTTCTTGCATCCCCAGTAACGAATACCAAGCTCATTTGCCTACTGCAAAGAAGGCAACCGTGCAACATTCCGCTTCTCTCGTTCCGCAGGGCGGTGTGTGAGCTGGGCCGCTGCCTGGGAGGCCAGCTCATATCACTGGAGCTGGACGGGGAGGAGCTGACGGACGCCTCCTTCCAGGCCCTGAGCGTCTGCCAGCGGCTGCGCACCTTGGGCGTCAGCTACGCCGAGAACCTCTCCGACCACAGCCTCGCCTGCATACAGGCACGCTATCCCTCTCCTTTGCCCCTCTCCGAGCTCTCTCCCTTTCTTCATGCTTTTGCGTTTCGGGGGCGCTGGCGCACTGTTTATCCACTGTTGTCAACTTTGACGCATGTGTGATGATGCTTGTGTGGTCACAAGACACACCGGATATACGGTGTGTGTGTGTGACTGCGCGCGTTCAGCAACACATTGCACAGGGGTTGTTGGGTGCGCTCAAGGTCTGTGGGGCTGGCCGTGTATGCAGGTACAAAAAGAAATTTTGCGTTGGGTACCTCGGATCGTCTAACTGCTTCTTCCAGTGTTCGTGCTGCAGTAATATATATGCATTTCCAGGAAATGGTAGTAGTGTTTGTACGTGCACGCAGTCCTGCTTAGGTTGAAACTGAGTGTCATTCATTGTTGGCTATAATAAACGCTTAAAAAATTGCACTGAAAATAATGGAAAAGTGTGAGAACATTGTGGAAGTTGCAGTGGCTCGTATCACGCAGAAATCTGCTGAAGGACGCTTTTTCTGAACAGACATGTTACTGTATGTACGGCACAGAGTAAGGCGAAATTTCAAAAAAGGTGGCTTTTTTTTTCTTCACAATTAGGCAAGTTCACCTCGTTATGCACATTTTCCATAATCACACTTATGTTAGAAGGTTGCATTTCTGGTTCAGAACCAGTTTTTCCGTAAGCAAGTCATAAGGAACCACGTCCCATTTTAGAATGTGCTTCGTGTTTATTGTCGTTTTTTCCGTCAAGAAACTCCCAGCTCCACATCTGAATGCTAGTCTGGAACCAGCTGTATTAAGAAATCGATTTTTTAGCCAAGGTAATCCAAAGACGCTGTGCACGTTTTTTCCACATTTGTGCTTCGGAGCCAAAAAATGTCTTTGCTGGGCTTCACACTCTCAAGATTGCAACATTGGATCAGTTCTTTTATTTAATGATGGTAGCATCACCCTAGCCAGCATTTTGAAATCATTCGGATGAAACCCTGAGTGCAACACCCCTATCAAGTGGCTTAAAGAGGTTGACCACAAGCAGAGATACTCCGTGAACAGAGCTGCACAATAGCCCACAAAATAGGCAAGGCAGGACAGACAACAGGCTAAAAAGCAAAAAAATGAGCTCAACAGTTATTAGCGCTTACTAAATAAATGACTCGAGTGGTGTCTATGGCAAAAAAAGTATTGTTTTTGACCTCTTTCTTACTCTAAACTGAATTATCTCAACTGTTTTTTATTTCATAGGTACCATTATTTCCTAGATCTTGCGGGATAACCGGCTGATTCTTTTTTCATGTCATCTACATAAGTTGTCACATCCACTGCGCCAGAATTGAAAATATGCATGTAATGGTTTTTTGTTTTTGTTATAGAATTTTTAATGTGTAAATAAATCATAATTTAGGTACTAGTGGAAAAAAGTATTTTAGTCTGATCTAAAATTTTAATTTTAGTCTGATTTTAATATTTGTGGTACCGTTAAGAGACCAAAATTTGAAAGAAAATGATGTATGCATTATGTAGATACATTTAGTCGATGCCTAAAAAAATGTACCTCAAAATGGCCGAGAATGCATGGGAAGTATAGGGCTTACCCTGCGTCCTTACTCCTTTGCAGTCCGGAATCTTTTTCTTTCCGGCCGTTCTGGTCTGCAGCTATTTTCGAGTTTCTGGCGCCACGAAGACGAAGAAAAACACGAACTGTGCAAAAAAACTTGGTGTATCTATTTTTTCTGTTGCATTCTGTTTGCAACTCCTTTACCAATATTTGAGCAGTGTGTGAAACTGCTCAAAGCATTCTGCTGGGAGAAGGACAGGGTTTTAACTGCAAGTTTTGCAGAATAGCACAGTTTTCCTCCTGCCTTTTTGTGTTTTTTTGTTGCTACAAACAACACAGCTTTTGTTGCTTTGACCTGGGAGCTTGTAGATGAAATGGCGTGTCCCATATAGCCTTACTCGCACTCCATACAAGCAGATGGGCCCCCCTTTTTGGCTTCAGCCCTAAGATCACCCACCAGCTGTTGCTTGAGGTTGCGGCGGTACTGAAGGTTTCCTTGCTCTTTCTTGCCATGATTCTGCTGCTGTGTGCGCCTCCAAGTAAAACTATTGACAATGGAAACCTCTACATGCCAGGAAAAAACTTTCGCCACCATTTCATTGTCTTTCGACAAAATGCGTAACTCACATCAGCCACACGGTACTGTCTCCACCACCGTCGTGGTCTTCATCACTTGCTTGCGTCAAATCACTGCCGTCACTAAGTGATGAACGCACGCCGTTTTCTTCCTCACTGAAGTCATCCTCGCTTTTGCTGAGTGCACCACTGTAGAACGCATGCAATGAGGAAGCGGGCGTCCTTCTCAGTGAACACCGCACACGGGAAAACTCTCTGGAATCCAGAAAGCCCGTGGTGAACATTGTGGTGCACCTTAGTGCAAAAAAGAAGAAAACGTCAACAAACAAAGTTCGCTTATCCCTCAAGAGATGGCGTATGATGTATACAAAGGGGCGTATCACAGTGAAAAAAACCACTAAAGTTAACCTTGAACACTCGTGCCGGGTGTAGACCGGCAGTGGACTGCTAGATCCATGCTGCATTGTTGGGCAGAGCCTGACAACTGGCCACAAAGGGTTAAATGTAAACTCAAACTTGCGAAGGCAGGTAGACGTGATCTCGGCAAAGGAGATTTCAAGCAATTTCAGTAGGGGGGGGGGTTATTTCACTGCTGGCTACCTTGGTCAAAGTGAACAGACCTGGAAGCTACAAAAAAATGCAGCAGTAGCCTTGATCTTCTGGGGAGGCAGCCATTTAAGGTGGCTTTGTGCAGGCTGATTGTGCTAGTGGTTGCTGTTTAGACAGAGGTCCTTTTCTTAGTACTGCCAAAATATTTTCCCTCCCAGCCCAATGTCGTTCATTCCTTTGGGCTGGGTTGGAAAATGAGGACGCTTTTCGAAGCCTGCGCACTTTTTCTTGCAACCAAAGCGAACAAACCATTCTCGCGCCTTTACTGTAGGCTAGGAGGGCACTGGCGGTAGCCTTCTTAGTTTCGCTCGTTCCATAAAATGCCATGTAGCCTAGCTTGCCAACTTTCCAGCCTGCCGGATCCAGCCCAAAGTGACCATCCAAGAGAGGGCAGGGAAACTTCAGCCAGAGTGGTTTTAAAGAAACCCTGAGCTGGCAGTAAAGTTAAGCACATCCGGCTTTCTTGGTCGGCCACGTTTAGCCCATTCCTGCTTCCCCTTCCGCAAATAGACCTTGTGGCTTACCTTGTCAATTAACACCTTCCTGTCCACACCTATTCAAATCGATATTATACTATCGACACTGTCAAGTTGACATTTTGACGTTTTCCCATTCGAACTTGGTGCTTTCCGAGTGCGCTCCGAGAGCTGGCACTATCAACTTAGTAGTAGAGACACTTGCATCCTCTTTTATTTGTTTTCTTGTGCTCTGCAATTTTTTAAAGCACCACCAGTGTCATGTGATGGGTTTTCGGATGATAGGGAGATGGTGCCGACATTGTGCGCTATGCCGTTGTGAAAAGACCGCATTTTTAGTGATCTAGACGATTCTACATGGGACTTTTTCAGTGACATTAGCAGCACTGACTCCGTTGAAAACTCTTTGTCATTGGATTTCAGCACCAAAAGTGGCAGTGCGCCAAACCAGCCCAGAACCTAAAACCCCTGTTCAACACAAGCCCCAGAAAATGGGAAAGTATCGAAGCTGTGCGTTGTGCTACTGGAGCAGAAAACCAATGGTTTCTGCGATGCATGTGCGGCCAACCTATGCTTAAAGGAACTGCTTTGCTGAGTAGCACAAAACCCACTTGTGCTTACAATGTCTTTCTAAGTCAAGAAATTTTAGTTAGGCATTTAAAAATTGCAGGAGTTTTGCACTGATAGTGTATGTACAAAATGTACATTTAAAATTTTTTGTGTGATTTTTCGTGTGGAGCGACACCGACGATGTTGCAGCATTTTTTTCTTCTTCTTCAAATGCAAATTCCTGTTTGAAACAAGTATCAGTGCAAAGGAAATTTACTATTCTACAATTGGATACCATACGCTTATGTGTTGCACTTTATTTTCCCCGGCAAGAAATTCTTTGTGAGACTACACAAAAGCACTGCTTTTCCTATGGGCAGAAAAGTGTTCTGTGCTTTTAGCACTCGACTAGTGCTGTGTGGGTTGGATAACTTGTGTTTGGTGCTACGCAGGGCTTGCACGAGCTTCGTCAGCTGAAGCTGTGCCATGGCCCTTGGCTGACGGCTCGCGGCCTGGGTCGTATGTTCGAGAACAAGCAGCTGGCCCAGCTGACCTCCCTGCAACTGGACAGCTTGGCCCTGGACGACGAGGCACTGGGCATGCTCGTGCGAGGGTGCGTGCTGCCCGCTCTTCTGACACCGCTCTCTTTCTCTGGCTCTGCTAGGCTGTTGATGCACTTTAAAGGGGCCCTGCAACACTTTTCCAACTTTTTTTCTGAATCTTAAGAGATTTCAGTGCGTGTTCAATTAACACATCAGGTTCTTATAATAGCCAACCTAAAGTACCAAAGCTAAAATTCCCATCAGATAACTTAAAAGATTGCTCAAACCTGCCGCAGTGGCTCAGTGACTAAGGCGCTGTGCTGCTGAGCACGGGGACGCAGGCTCGATTCTCGGCCGCGCGGCTGCTTTTCTGATGGAGGCGAAAAGCAAGAACGCCCGTGTGTGCGAGATTTCAGAGCACGTTAAAGATCCACAGGTGGCTAAAATTAATACCGAGCCCTCCACTATGGCGCACCTCATTGCCTGCGTTGCGTCGGCTCGTTACACCCTAAAATCAATCAATCAAGAAGCTTGCTCAAAAGAGCAATGAGCAAATCGCGCAGTGCCTTTCTCTGCTGGCGATAGCTCTAGCTTTCACGGTGCTTCCAGAAGCAACGTAAAGAGTGAAAGCGTTTATCGGAAGTGTTGCAGATTCCCATTAAGGCGAAGTCCTGAAATGGCCCATTGAGTAGAAAAAGCGGCATCCGTAAAAGAAAAACAGCTCCTTCGAAGGCATTCCATTGCACATAGCGTTCTGTGTTATAAGACGTTCCATGGCATGAGGTTGAGCAAGCAAGCTGGCGTATGGCATCATTGTTCCAGATAAAAAAATGGTGTAACAAAAGCTTGATGTGGCCAAGTGTGTACATGGAACTTGATGGTACCATGTACAACCCAAGAGAACAAGGACCAAAAAAGAAACACTTACAACACTGGGCCAAAATGCATTGTTGCACGTGCCTCTTCTTATTTTTTCTCATTTTTTCACCCCATAGCTGGTACCATAAGGAAAATTTAAAGCCGTTCCACTCATTGTGAAAGCTGTTGGAAGGGGAGAGCACTGATTCGCCATAATGGGCTGTAGCGCCGTTATCGGCTCACTGCTACAACCCAATCTAATTCAATTTTCCCGCCTTCGCAGTGCTCACGTGCTCCCTGCCTAAAACTGCGCCACCAGGAGTTCTGCTCTTTTAAAGACGATAGTCTTTCTTGGGCTACTTAAACCCAGAAATTTTGGTATGTCTGTATGGCTGTCCGTCTGTCTGTCTGTGACTCGACTCAGCCACCCGGTCAAACTAAAACATTTCCGGCGCAATAGTCTTATATAGTCACAGCTAAATTTACCCGTCTAAGTCCGGTGTAATGTTCATACCTGTCAACATTGTTGAAGAAGAACAAGACATTACGCAAATATAAGAGAACAAATTAATACAGAAGTGATGTTTGCAGTGTTCCTTTATAAAAAAAAATCATACCTGCTTGACTTTGGCGAAATTAAATACTTCATCAACTCCAGAAAAAAAATTCACTTTGCCGTCGCCTGCTGTCGCCCGCGCCACTATAGCTTCTTGCGGCATTTTAAGGAATCAACCGGCAACAGTTACGAAAGGTCCCACTAGATAGGTTCCACGTTCTGCTTGCAACGCACGTGGAGTAGGGAAACGTGGTTCTATAAACGATGAAGTAGGCCGCCTCGATTCACGCACGTCTTCGCCGTACAGCAACGTTGGCATCGAGACACCCGGTTTGGAGCAGTGGAACGCGGGAAATTTAAAATGATTTAAGCAAACCTTTGGCGTCTTTACCTTGGGACTAACGCGACGCAAGAGGAACAACTTGAGAGGTGAGCGGGAAAGCGAAGGGAGGCATTTACTTGGCAAAAGTCAATAAAGATTATCGTCTTTTGACGACATTTGCAACAAAAAAAGCAGATACGCGGCCAATTTTTTGTGCTTGCTTTTCCTCTGGCACATGCCGGCGTTGCGCTGCCCCTTTTTTCACTTGCTATCGTAAAAACCAACCCAACAAGCGTTCCTAACTAAATGAACGCGGGCGGTGCCGGTTAATTACGTATATTGTGCCTCAACTGTACCTGCAGTTTTCTTTGTTCTAAACAACGGTAAGATGTATGAGAAGCGCCAGCGGTTCACGAGTTTGGAACGCATGTGACTATATAAACCGCTTGGCTTTGGAAGCCTCAGGGGTACGCCGCGACGGCAGAATGACGTGTGGCTCCACTTGGGTCCAGCAAGCGAGCTACGACAACAAGGCAATCCCCTAAAGTGCTCTGCACTTAAAATGGCCCCTTCACGAGGTGCTCCACGGCGTGAGCTTAAGCTCAGGAGCAGTGAGAGGTGATTGTCTTCACCAGTGTAGCACTGACGAAGGGAGGGGAAGAAACAAGCCGGGAAATTTGCCTTTGTCTTCAACTGTCTTGTCGCGTGTCACGTGGCGGCAAGAGCGGGCATCAGTGCATTGTTTGGCAGGCAGCTTGAAGCCATTCGGAATGCATTAGGCAGATTACAAAGCAGCACATCCTAATTAGCAACGTTCCAAAACCCTTCAACAATGCAAGGCATCTCGGGTGGTCAGGAGGACATTCCTCCTTTCGCATTCAAAGCACACAAGAGGTGCTTAGGTGTCCTCGGATTTTCTCTTCTGCTGCCGAGTTGAGCGGCTGCTTCTCAGAGTTTGGGCAAGTCTCGTTTAAGTCTGCAGTGGTTGTCGCTTTAGCGGGAACAAAATAGGGGAGGACGTGGCATGCACAAAAGCTGGGTGCTTGCTAAAGCAACAGTGTAAAACCGTCAGGAGGTAGCTCTTTTTGTGACAGCTTACCTCTTGTATGCGCCAAGAAGGTATCCATTGTGTGGACTAGATTCAACAACGGGCATGGCACTGCAACTTAGCTATTTCATGGAAAACTATGGAGTACAGCTTGAAAATCTATCAGCCTTAACAAACGATTTTTATTTAATTGTTAAGTAAACTCTTTGAAACTCGTAGGTCTTTCTCCTTTTTTCCACTGATTTCAAATATGCCATTATTTTTTGAGACAGTAAGGTAGTTCCCAACATAGAGATAATTTGTCGTTTTTTGAGGAACAATAGTCACATCGGTGGTGGTCATAAAACTGTATTCTTTATATTTTGCAGTACTATGAACCCTGGGGAATGCAATAAGGGAATCAGTTTTCTGATTCACCGCCTGGAACTAATCTTACAGCTCAATAAACTTTGGTGTTAGAAATGGGCATTAAAAATAGTTCCTTGCGACTGGTGCTACCGAAGTATAATGATCTAGAGTGCACATCAATTAAAGCAAATTAAAGGGACACAGAAAACATAATTTCATACGAATACATATATACTGGAGAAAAATCCATCAAACTATTGACCAACAAATAGAAACCTAGAAACAGTGTGATGCAGGCAGGTCAAATGAGCTATGCAGCGACAGTGGAAGTCAACATGGTAGTTTTGGTCTTGCTGCCATGCCTAATTACTTGCCCAGATTACCGTATTACCCCTGTGCAAGCCTGGTTGTGTGGCCCCTTTTTTTTGCCCTCTGGTGTTTGATCCAACTGAAATGCAAATGCCTTGCAAATATCAATTTTGGCCAGGTTCAGTTTGATTCAGCTTGACTCAGTACTAGATCCCCTAGAACTAAGCGCAAAATGGACGCACTGACATCAGTCCTGTACAAGACATGTTAAGAAAATGTGCCCCAACTGGCTTGGTTGTTGAAACATCGGTGGGAAGTAACCTTTAATAACTGCAACGAAGTGAGCTGATAAAGAAAACGTGGGTTGGATATTGATTTGGCAGGAAGTTGGTGTAGTAGCCGGCTTCGGGGTCTCCTTAGCGAGCAGATGTTCTAGTCTGCCAATAAACCCATATTATCCCAGGCAAGTTGTTAAGCGACCGTTTGTTACCATCATTTTACTTTATGTGCTTTGCAAACTTCGAACCACCTTCCATCCTAACTCTACGACACGCCCTTAGTCAACTAATGGTCTCAGCTCTCCTTTGCTCCGTCAGCAGTTTCCATTGAGGTGAAAAGAGTGGTGTCTTTCGAGTTGGCAAGGCTGCTTCCGGAGTCTTATAACAGTAGGGTTGTGGGGCTTCCATGTAGTAATGGTCCTCTTGACATTTGTCTGCATTGTTGGAATTAAAGCAAGGCCATTGCAGAGAAGAATCAGTGTGTTGGAAAATGCTTCATGCAAGAGATAATCCGCAGCAGTAGGGTTGGCAAACCTTGTGCGTGCAACAGGGGAGGTCACTGGAGGAGAATACATTTAGTAACAAGCTCTGCTCAAACATTGCTTACAGCCATTCAGAATGCAACGAAGTCTTGCTCTAAGTTGCTGCTCAGAGCTACACAGTAACGAAACTGTCTGGCATCAATTGGTTCGCTTTAAACTGCGGTGGCACATATCAGCGGTGGTGCCACCGATGTCATTGGCTACGTTTTGCTTTTTTGCCATTGTGGGGAAACGTGCAAAACCAGCCGTGCATGTTTTAGAAGAGGGATGTGAATCCGTGCTGTGCACTCCAGATAAGCTCCTCACCATATTGCCCCTCTTATCGGTATTCGCTGGATTTGTTTAGCTCTGGCTGATCCTGAATAGGAACAGTTGGAGGTCTATGGGAAGGGCTTTCGTCCTGCAGCGGATGCGGATATGGTGATTATGATTATGGTGGTGGTGTTGTGTTGATGATGGTGGCTGAATGGGGCATGCATGCTTTCTACCCAGGTGTCCGCAGCTGCACACCTTGGAGCTCCCGTGGTGCTGGGACATCACGGAGAGCGGCCTCGCTACCATTGTGGCCAACTGCCCGTGAGTGGGGCGAGCCTTGTATCGCTTACCCGTGATTTGCCTCCCTATTTTCAAGTCCTCTTTGGACCTGACAAGAAAGCAGTCCTCGCAAAGTAAGTTTGTGAACTCGTGACGACAAAAATCCGAGCGGGATAATAATGGGTCATTCCAGTAGCCCGCAGTCGACACTCCGCTGTGCGTCTATGTATTTGTCACTGCCTTTCATAGAGAGCAGCGCCTTCTTCCACGTGACCACTTGCTGAATGAATCTGTTCGGAATCCCAGCTACAAGTTGCTGCCAAACACAGTGATGGCTGCCACGCTGCCTTTGGCCGACCCTATTGCACTTTCTCGATAGCTTTTTCGATAGCTTTTTTGGGAGGCCCACTGCATCGTTGGGTGTGTGGTTGTGCCCAGTGGGCTAACCTCTTGAGCCCACGAGTTGCGCTAGAGTGCCCCGTCACCCACTGCTGGGGCCAAGTGGCCACAGCAGAAGAGGTCGCGGCTTCAATTCCTCGTCACGTCCCACGTTTTCTCGATTGGGGCGAACTACTGAAATTCGTGTTAGGATTTAGGTGCACTGATTTAAAGACCCCTAGGTTGCCTGCATTAATGAGGGCACCCTTCCACTATTGCGTATCTCGTAGCTTAGGTGCCTGTTCCTGTGTGTTGTAAACCAGTTTAAAGTTAAGTGGTCTTTCATTGACCTCCCCTGTTGATGGCAGGAACCTGGTGAACCTGGTGCTCCTGGGGCTGTTCAAGATCCGCGGCTTCTGCCTGATCGAGCTGCCCAGCCGCATGCCCAAGCTGCGCTACATCCACCTCGAGCAGTGCAACCAGGTGAGCATGATGGTGGTGGCTAGAGACGGGTGGCGGTGGGCTGGGCTGGGGCGCTGTTTCAAGCCTCGGTGGCCAGACAACTCACTCCTTTATCTTTTGAGGGTCTACTTTTTCGCCAAACGCAACCCCCCAGGGATGACTTTTTTTTATTGCTGATCTAAATTCTTCGGACAAATCTATTTCGAGAAAAAATTGTCATATTTTTTTTAGGGTGAGCCTAAAGTGACAAAAAAATTGTGTTGTTTCATACGTGTGGTTTATTCATGAGTTGCACGAGAAAGAAATCTAATTCTAAAAATTCTCTAAGAAAACAGGAAAAATTCATCAGTTTCGTGGGCGGAAGCTGCGGGAAGCGCTGAGAGGACAAAACTGAAACAACTAGATGCGCAAGGGATAGCCGGCGCAGCGGTGCAGTAAAGCATAAAGAAAAGAAAGGAAGAGCAATCGGTGCAAGAAAGAAATTTCACGTATTCCCGCAGTGTGGCAAAACATGCCAAGCGAGACGAATGATCGGAACAGGTACGTATTCCCGCAGTGTGGCAAAACATGCCAAGCGAGACGAATGATCGGAACAGGTGGGCTTTTTTAGCATGCAGTGGATGATGTACATGCACGTCGTTGACCCTGAAAGGGTCAAACAAAAGTGTTGTGGCATTGGCGACGCTCATTTGGGGAAGAAAGAGGTCTGTGACGGGAAGGAAAGGGATGCGGGGCTGGTGAGGGCACCAGTTACTCTGCCATTGGGCAGCCATCCTCCACCCCATGCGTTTCCTCCACTGAACTGAGTGGAAGATACCGTATAATGCTTTTACGTGTGGAAATCACTTTCCAGGATCTCCTCGACTGGAGATCCTCGAGTGAGGGAGGGCTTAAAAATATGGATAGTGTAGACCGCTTATAAGGTATGTCGTGGGAGCCGCGAAAATCCACGCAATACAACACATCGCAATCTACCTTTCAGTCATTCTTTGTTTATCTACGCTCAAACGAAGGCCTCTTAAAAACAAGGGCATGGTCTTTATTTCGTTTTTTTCTTGTCCTGTCAGTCACTGCTAAACAGTCTTACAAGCTGCCGCACAGCCTTTCAAACTGCAAGCGCGGCTTTAACTTCCTTTGTGTTTGTGTTTTGAGGGAGTACAGCTGCGTTTTTTAGCATCTATGAAGGGATGCCGCGGGGCGACGTGATAAGAATGCAAGCAGAATTTCACCCCACCTCGCGTTCGCAATGCCAAAAGCGCTTGCTTTTCAGCAACCTCTTTTCATGCCTGCTCGACATCTCCAAATGTTCGAAAAGTGAAAGGGCGGCTGCTTATCTAGAATAGACTTGCAGTACGCGGGGTTAGCTCGCTATCTTTTCAGGTGCATTAAGCACGCATGGGCAGTTGTGGTTATCACGCGAGTGCAAACTGAACGCGCCAACGAAAGGGCGCCTATTCTTTTTTGTTTTCTATGTTGAAGTTAGAAGAGAGCACGGAGCGCGCACTGCTGTGGATGGCTGATTCCGTCTTTTTTTCCTTTTCGGGGCGCTAAAACGATGCCCCAACTGTGCCAGTCGTTCAGCGGACCCACAAAAAACAACGCACTTTAAACGGTAATGTGCTTCAGGCAACCGCATTTTAAGCGCTATGTTTATGCGTTGACTTTGATGGGAGGCGTACCGGTGGCCAGGAAAACCCACGTCATATCCGGCCCCGCACTATAATCGGTTACGCCATAACTGGTCTACACTGTATGTCTGTTGCTTGTTGACTACTGGTTAGTACAAAGGGAAAGGCGTAATAACACTATGTGAGCTTGTCACTAGGTCTTGCCCAGTAAAGTACAGTGAAGTCAGTGTGTTCTTTCGCCTGAGAACTGCGGACATCTGAATTTGCTTGGTGCCCTCTCTCTTTTTGAAGACAGTAACATGCTTTGTTATTCCTAGGGGTCAAAACGTATCCCTCTTCAAGTGTTTCCCAAAGTTTCGTGACATTTCTTTCGACGTTGGTCACGCCGACCAGTTACAGAAGCCAGTTACAGGTGCCTAGCCTTGCATCCTTAGCTCAAGCCTGTCAACTTTGCATTTAACGTCGTTCGCCAATCCATAGGGTCGGAGTCGTCCAGTTTTGTCATTGAGTGAGTGCGAGAATCATGTTTAGGCATCGCTGCAGCCAGCTTTCTGTTTTCTAATTGCACAGGCAAGTTAAAAGCAGCGTGTGTGTTACCATACTTGATCTGCATTTGTTGTTCCATCGTGGCCGTGTTTTGGCCAAAGCAAGGTTCTTGTACATTCTCTTCCCATTGTACCTTCTCTTCTGTTCTGTTGCGGCAGGAATCTGTGTTTGTGAGCATAGCGTTGCATTGTCATCCCCCGCCAGGTGGTTGACCAGCTGCTGGAGTTGCTGGCAAGGAGGCTGCCACAGCTGAAGGTGGTCAACTACTACGGGAAGGTGGTGGTGCCCTTCGAGTCGTCCACCCCGTCATCGGCGGCTTCTTCACCCGAGACCGAGTGACGCCTGACCATGTACACGCTGGCAGGTGAGGAGGGGATCTCTGTCAACAACTAAAAAGCTTGTTTTCAGTGGCGGCAAGGCACCATTTTCAGTGGCTACTGCTTTCCTGCCACTGCAATGTTTGCAGTGAATTCAGTGCGGGAAACAAAGTAAGTTCTGCGACAACGACACTTGTGGCCGCCATGTGTTCCAGCTGTGTTGTGTGAGAGCGAGTATGCAAGGGTTCTTTTTTTGTGTGTGTACAACTACCATTTTTTTGAGAAAGCGCTCGCACAAACAACATTCCAAAAAAAGTTTAGAGGTGGCAATGAAGATGTACAAAGTGCTTGTTCTTGTGCACACATGTGAAAGCGCATTGCAGCAGCTGCAGTGACTGTCGATAATGTTTTCAAATTCAAATTTTGGGGTTCGAACGCGCTGAAGCTACACCTGAACTATGAGTTGCACCGTATTCGAGGACTCCGTATTAATTTTGACCACCCACGAGGGACCTTTAACGCGCGCCGAAATCTTGACATGCGGGCTTTTCCACCTTTGGTCTCTATCTGAAAAGCAGCCACCGCGACCGGGATCAAACTGTTAAGGCACATGGGTCTTTGATCAAAAACTTTGCTTTTACAGTTATGATGATGAAAGTTGGGGGACGTACGCAGTTTTTCATTCTGATTGTAGGTATAAAATAGTAGATTGTAGGTGAAACGGGTTTTTCTGGTTCCCACTTTCTGGGCCTAAACTTCCTATGGGCATAGCTTCTGCTAAAGACCAGATAGAATGATGATGTCACACTTGCCACGCTCTTTGTTTTGTGCTCTGTTCATTGGTACCTTGTTTAGATTCATACCCCCGCAGTTTTCCTACAACGATGTCAAAAAAAATCAAACAAAAATCTGAATCAATTTTATTATAGCTGTTTTACACAAAAACAAATTTTACATCAAAATGAATAACTGCATATGTCCCCCTGTTCTCATCATCATAACTGTAAAAATAAAGTTTTTTGGTTTAAGACGAGTGTGCCCCTTTAAGGAGAAAGCGGAAACCACTTGGAAGCTGTCAGCACATTGGGGATCGGGTTCAGCAGAAAGGACCTGTTCAAAGCTCAGCAGAAATGCCAGTTTTGTCGAAAAGCGTTGAACAGGCTCTGGGAGGTGGACGGCATGGATGCCACACATGCAGAGGGCGTTGGTACATATTGGTACATATTGCTGCAGAGTGCTTGGCTAGTAATGCAGCAAATACCCTGCATTCTTATCCACTGTTCTCTTGAAAATGTCTTTTAAAGGAGTACTGACAACAAATTTTGACGCCTAAAAAATAATTTAATTGGCTTCAGTAGTTTGTACAGATGCCTCACAGAAATGTTTGCAGCGATCCGAGGCCGGAATCACGTCTAAAATCGATTTTGATTGTCCCGGCCGCGAGCTTCCACAAACCGGCAGCACTTGCGAAATCGCTTTCGGCGTGACGAAACATCGGCCGTCGTGTCTGGCCGGTTCAGGGTGACGTCGTATAGTCGTTTTCGGAACCGGAAACGATATCCTGCGCTGCTGTTGTAGGTGGTATTCGTTTGGGCAGGAGACGTGGGCGTAGCTGTGTGAGCAATGCTTGTAAACTTTGCGTGTTCGACGTCTTTGCACTTCAATTCGCGGCTGGCGCATGGTGTCCGAAAACTGCGCGGTGCCGGCACCGCGAAGTACTGCTCGTACTGCTCGTAATGCGAAGTACTGCTCGTGGAAGCCTGTCCGAGCAAATCGACGACGACGTCAAGATGCATTATTTTCCACGCGACGACATGCAGCGCTTCGTGCGCGGCGGCGGCCGCATGAACTGCCACCCAAGCCAGCGGGCTCGGCGGTGCTCGGGTCACGAATGACCATCCCTTACACAACTTTTCACTACACTATCATCCCTTTTTTCGCATATGGAGCTTCATTTTGGCGATAATTTCCGTTTCAGCAATCGGTGAACCAGACATCTGCCGTGGCCTGTTTTGATTCTAGCGTGCAGGCGGCGCCATCTTGCAGCTTCTCGCCGCACCGTGGTGCCGACAGTGCTGGGTCGGAGCGCCGAACCTCCGCTGCCGGTCAGCGTAGGCATACCATCGCGGCAAATATCTGAACGCCGCTTTTAAATTCAGCGCTGATAACAACTCCTCGCACAATATTTCAACACACTAACATCTACTTTCTCGCACGTGGAACTTCTTTTTCGCCATCAGATTGATTATAAGAATGGCGACAAGCTGTTGCTATCAGAGTTGCTCAATATGGACAGTTGCGAAACTCCGCTTCAGAATCCGGGCGGCGCTAGCCCCCCCACTCCGTGGAAGCTGAGGGGCAAGTCGACGCGCGCGGCACCTAGGAGATAAAAACGGAACTTCGCTAAACTATTATTATTCAAAATTCTTTTGTAAAATACAGATTGCTTTTTAAATTAAAACACAATAATTACGTAAAATTTAATTGTGTTTTTGCGGCTTTTCTTTTTATGACTTACGGCAGCAGCCGCAAGCACTTGAGTACTGCTTCAACGTCCTGCCGACAGACGACAGGCTAGTCAACTTGCCCCGTGCTTGCCCCGGCGCAGGGGGGCAACCGAAGACCGGCTTTCGATACATGGGGCGTATGGGGAGTTTCGCAACTGTCTATTTCCAGTAACTCTGGTTGCTATCACGGTCTGCGCCGGTTCGAGCCGCAGTGATATTAAAAAAACGGACGACGGCGAAGACGTCACCGGCCTAATCGCCTGGACAAACAAAGTTGTTCTTTCTGTCGGGTGGCAGCGACTCATCCGAGTCTGACGATTCAGACGACATGTCGACTGCGCGGGCGAGTGCGGGCCATGTGCAATCGTAGCAGACGATGCGTCGAACATCCCTGATGTCACGGGTGAGACCGTGACGTCAGATTGGCCCGATTTGAGGCTGGCCTTCGAACGGCCATTTTCCCGCGCGGCGAACGAAGTTGAAACTGGTTGCAATAAACGTGCTATAATTAATTCCATGTTGGGGGCTGACGGCTTTCGGTTCGATTTTCGTAATTACTGGGCCAATAGGTATTCTTTGCAGGATAAAAACTGAAAGCGAGAAATTTAGTGTTAGTACTCCTTTAAAGGTGTATACCCTCTGGAAGCTATACAAGTTGGTTGTTTAGGTTCGGGATAGCATGCACATTGACGAGAGCAAATTTACAATATTAGACTTGCCGCGGATCGAATATTCCATGGGTAGTTCAACGATTCCCCACGCCATGGGGAAAATGAATGCCGAACTGCTTCTCAGTGAGTCCGGGGTGGTAAATCGAATAGCCCCGTTACGAAACTCTGTGGTGCCAGGATATTGCAAGCTTCATGTCAAGGTCGTGAGCACCTCTGTCAGAAAATATCGCCCTCGGTACTCTGGTATCTGTCCACACATGACAGCTCTGAAGACGGTAAACTGAACCACCACCTTGCCTTTGCAAGCAGGGAGTTGGCTATGTAACCCAAAGCTCAGGAAAAAACATGGCGTACGAGGCACTGCAACTCGTCCTGGATAGTGGCAGCAGCATGCCTTTCAGTGATTGATTTGGTTTACGGGTCAGCCTACAGAGCCTAATGCTACAAAGACAACAAAAAAGCAACGACACACAGCATTTTTTGTTGTCTGTGTAGCATTAGTTCGTATATAGTGACCTGTGAAACAAATAGATCATGAGCCAGCTAGCTCAGATTCTGCTTTTCGATGAGTTCAGGGATCACAAGTGACCAAATAAACATGGATGCCACAATTGATGTGTCAAATGCCCCCTTTTTTGGGGTTTTTGGCATTGGACTTTGAAGTTCACCCCAGCCCGTGTTTTTACCTGTTACTATCTCTGAAGCTTGGGTGGACATTCTGTCAAAACCTAATGGTAGTAGGTGATCTGTATTGTGTGTATGGGGGTGTGTCTGTGCCCTGCAAATTGCGGCAAACCATGAGTTTGGTTTGTTTATTTATGTTTTGTTTTTACCGGCCATCCGAGCCCGGCTTTGTTATCTGTGTGCCAAGTGAAACACATGTTTGCATTCTTTATTTTTGTGCCGCACGGATTATCTCATTTGATAGGAAGACTGTTCTGACCTAACATCACTAGACTAGAATAATCTTCTTTGATCTCCACTGTTCTCGATGTAATTCGACTGTTCAAGAAACACTCACGCCAAAAGATAAATGCCCGCCGGGCAGACGCCGCGGCATTCGATTTACCGACACTCGCCTGCGCACGTCACTTTGTTAACTGCTGCTTCGCCGGATCTGTATTTTTTTAGTTGTATGGTTAGCACAAGTTTGCTCCAATAAACTGGTTTTACCTTCAAGTCAACTGCATCATCTTTGGCCTTGGGACAATATCATTGTGGCAGTTATGTGGTGAAGACATTTGAGGAGCTGTGGTGCGTGTCTGGGCGGATTCCGCGTTTTTGATGGGTCTGGTCTGGGATAGTGTATATGATGCAGAATAGGAAATTTTTTTTAAAATATTACCCTCTTATTTGCTTGCTTTCCTGCATCGTCAAAAGAATGCGAGGGGAAGGCAGGACACTAAGCGAGGTGGTAGCATGCAGACTTCCAGTCTCTGTAGATATGGGTGGTGCTGATGGGGATGGTTTATCGGCAGCCGCAAAAGCGGGTGCGACAGCGGCATTGATAGAAACTGGATATAACCACGAACTGACACCAAACAGACGCTTAGCTCACTATGGAGTGAGGCTTCCATAGTGAGCCACACGTAACTCCTCCCAACCTTCCCGTCCCCAAGTAGGCCTCGTGCCATCCCAGTAATAAATTATTCTGCTACTACTATTAATTCTGCGTCCTGTACGATGTAACACCGTCTCATCTCTCCCACCTCATGCGTTCTTCCCTTCTTGGCCATGGCGAATTCAATGGAAGTTTGCTCAATTGAATCCAATCCTCCAGCCTGTCTGTGCACCATCCATTGGGGGGCCTCTTGTTTCTGTTATGCGTTGAACAGCTCGAGCCGACATTTTTTCTTTCACGTGTTTTATTTTATCTCGCCTCCCTGAAGCACCTTTTCTCACACCAATTTTTGTCATTGGCTATAGGAAAACCTGGGGCAGTGTGAATGAATGAATGAAAAGTCTTTATTGTGGAATGGCTCTTTGGCCTAATAGGGGGGAAGAAGGGTGTCGGAGAAAAGACAGAAACAAAGAAAGAAGAGAAAGAAGTGCGTACACACATGCGTGTACATGGTGTACATTTGCAATTACATGCGGCGATCGACGCCTGCCTCGTGAGCGAACGCCCAGAGGGAGAGCAGGGTGTCGCGGCTGTTGTTGTTGGGGGTGGTCCATTGATGCAGAGTGCTTATGTGCGGTGGCAGGTACTGGGCACGGAGGTCCTGGTAGCCAGGGCACTCCCACAGCAAGTGGGTCACTGTTGGGCACACTTCCATGGTGCATGTGGAGAAGCTTACTATGGGGCCCTGTTCCTGGTCGCCGTCGTCGTTGTCGTCGTCGGTAGCCCTCGGGCCTGCATCGGTGGTGGGCCCGCCATTTGGCGAGCACGTCTTCTGTTAGTGCGGCCCCTGAACGTGCTTTGTGGATGAGGACCTGAGCCCCCCGTGGCAGTCCTCGGGGGAGTGGGTGGTGGATGGTTGGGATGTGCTGCCAAAGGGCACGCCTTCGGTCCTTCCTGGCTGCTAGAATTTTGGCTCTTGGGTCGGTGTCGTCTGGTGCGGCATAGTCTGGGTCACCAGGGTGGAGTGGTCGTCCATTAGCTCACTTGCCAACGCCTGTGCGGCTCCATTGCCAATGCCACCGGCGTGACCTGGTACCCAGTCCACCTTCACCTCCACTCCATAGTGCCAGTACAGCACTGTGCTTGCCATTTTGATCCCGTGAGCAAGCGTGCCAGTCCTGGGTGTGCGGCCAAGGATTTTTATGGTCTCTCTACTGTCTGTGTAGATCACCACCCTCTCCCCTGTCTGCCTGAGTCCTCGACGGGCCTCCCCACAAACCTTGTCCACTGCACACATCATGGCGGACAGTGATTCGACTGTTCAGGGGCAGTGTGTATGCTTAATTTAAAGGCCAACTGAAAAAAAAAAATTACCGGCCCCAAATTCTGCATCAACGTGTGGCATACACCACTAAAGTCACTTGTGACCTAATTTTAAGCTCCACACATGCGTAGTATCTTCATTGAAACCGTTTGGAAACACGCCCATTCGGCCGATGCTGCACCTAGCGGAGTGTCGCCACAACTGCCGCCACTGCGGTGAACTTCCCGATGTGACGTTAGACTCAGGACTTCCGTATGTCCGTTGCCTCTCCCTAGTAGCCCTTTTACGTGCGGCCTCACGCGGGTGCGCAGCGTAAGTGCTTTCACGCATTTCCGAAATGCGAAACATAGAGAGCAAATTCGAAGAGTGCCGATGACGGTCGACGCGAGGCGATATGCGGTCGGCGAGCGAGTGCGCCGGTTGAACAGGGGCGGATTTCGTAGTTGCGACGGATGCAGCAGGCTCTCGGTCGACTGTACAAGGAAGCGGGCCGCGAATACGGTCTATGCGCGAGACGATACACTGTTCGCAACAGCTGGTCGGTGCGTCGGCGGGCTAACAAGTACGGCGCGTCACAGCCGCTCACAGCGGAGCAATAAAGGTTGCACTGACTTCCCAACCCCTGTTCGCGCATGTTTTATGTTTTTGAAGAAATGGATTACCTGAAACACATTGAATGCGCGCCGTCCTCTTGCATGCAGCCGCGGTAGGGTGGCTAGAAGGAGCCACCCTAGCCGTGGTAGATACGCCGGCTGCGCCCACTCAATTTAGAAGTGTAACGTCACTTTTGGCCGGCCGTAATAACCGACCTCTTTTTCCTGTTTTGGTTTGAAAAGAGCATTTTGGATCTTCGTTTACGATGCAGCGATGCATATTTGGACCTCCAAGTTTTGCACGTGGCACCTTTTTAAGTAATACTACCGGAAAATAGTCCATTTAAGCGGTCGAAAATTTCGTTGCAGTTGGCCTTTAATGTACACGGGTAATCTTGTTTGTGTACTTTAATTTTCCCTCAAGTATCCCTTGGGGTTTCTTTGCTGTGAATGAGGGGGGCATTTATGAGCCATGGCGCGGTTTAGGTAGCTTGGAACAGTGTTGTTTGCATGTAGTTTGTGTGCAGGACTCCTCTTGCCTCTTTTTCTTGCCTGAGCAGTTAAATTGAATTATGAACGAACAGACAGGCACGCCAAAATTTTGACATTAGGTAGTCCAAGAAATACCGTATTTTCGCGCGTATAACCCGCCCCCCAAAACGCGAAACTTTTAGTGGCAAAGTGGGGGTGCGGATAATACGCGGGGTTTTTTCTTTTTTGCAGCTTCACGGCAATCATGCCCGTTGTGCGGTGAAGCTCATACGCAGTAACACTGACTAAGCCTTCCATGGCAGTGATTGCGCAAAACTTACACTGTATTCACTCGCGTAATGATCGCACTTTTTTCCCCAAAATTTTTATGCTCATTTAGGGGTGCGTTCATACGAAGGTAAATTTTTCGCGAACAACTTTTGAGCACAAAGAAGGCAAGCAAATTGCGGGTCGAAATTGTTACGATAGGTCTCATGAACATAATAAAATAAGTAAAAACGCAATAAAAACTCCGCACACCAACGCCGGCAGCTTTGCAAAGTGATGCAAAATGCAGTGTTTTCATGAATTACGGGACGCGCCAGAACAAACTTGCTGCGAGGTGACAACAGGGCGACCAATAAGCGGCGGCCGCTTTCACCTTGCGGGACATCAAAACAGACATGGGGGTTGACGCAGCAAGCTAAGCGCATTTTTTTTTTGTCTTGCGAGTACATTTTGCGCATTTAGTGAGAAAAATTTCGTCCTCATCAACATTGAATGCATGCTTGCCGATATCGCTAATATCGGCAAGTCTGCGGCAATAACGTAGCCATGTCTGCTTTGAAAGAAAAGGAAACAGGTAAGCACGATCATCATCAGTTAGACTTGGCACACATATGACATACTGCTGCGGCAAGTTCAGGGTGAGTTCATTGCGCAGGAAATTAAAAAAATTGAATTTTGATGACAAACGTGTGATCATTATACGCGTAAATATGCTAAGTGTAATGAAGAAAGAACAAGGACGAGTGCACTCTAACAACTGAGTTTTATTAGTAAATTGTGACTTTCGCCTTGCAGTCACTGTATTCTACTTGCTAAATATACGCTTTTTCTCTCTACATAGTATGTGATGTGTTGCTTGAGCAGTAGCTTTGGTGCAGCCTCTTCCATATGAGATGGGAGAAGGGGGGGGGGGGGGGCAATACGCCAGGATACTTTTTGTTTTCCGGCGGGCTGAAAGTAAGGGTGCGGATTATATGCAGGGGTGGGTTATACTCGCAAAAATACGGTACTAAAAATTAAGCCCGTTCCACTTAACATGAAAGCTGCCAGAAGTGCAGAGCAGTGATTCGCCATAATGGGCTGTAGCGCCGGGATCCGCTCACTGCTACCACCCATCACCCTCTTCGCCGCGCTGTTTCACTCCTCTCCTGATGAATTCAACGGCGGTTTGTCCAATGCAGTTCAAATTTCCTGCCTTCGCAGTGCTTGCGCGCCAACAGCGTGAGTGGGAGTTTTGTTCTTTTTATGCTTGCTTTTCATCTCGCAGGTGATGGCGCCTTAGTGCGCAGTTTGGAACGCGCCATTTTTTTGTTGCACTGACACTTTTCTCCACTTACTATCGTAAAAACCACCCAACCAGCGCTCCTAACTAAATGAACGCGGGGGCTTCTGGTTAATTACGTATATTTGGTGGGCGTTGACCTGACCACGGGGGACGGATTCTTGATGGGCGGCACGGTCATTGTGGAGAAAGGTACGCACGCCCCCGGTCAGTCAGACTGTGCCACTAAGGGAAGGTCCCCCTGACTTCCCTCAGGGTCCCGGTTGTTGCGTGAGCTGTCATCGAGGTGCTGGGCAGTGCACCTCACAGTGCAGTTCGACTTCTCGGCAGCCTTGCGGCCAAGTTTGCAACCACCATGCTGCCAACCCAATCGCCGTTTTCTTAATGCGAAGCTTTGTTGGTTTCACTGATGTCTGAGTTGTAACCAAAACCCGCTGCAGGAAAGCCAACTGTACACAGTGGGAGGGCACATGATGACGATAATGAAACGAGGTCAAAATGCTTTCTGTGGTCGGAATCGAACATGGGTACCTCGCCTTATGAAGCCGGCATCTGTCCGGTTGCACCATCATTGCATTCCAGTCGCTCGGCATTTTCTTTTGGTTTGTTGTGCGGGAATTGGCTTTGGACAGTGGCCGAGTTGAAGTTGATGGCCATGGGTGGTGGTGGTGGAGGGGGGCGTACACCTTTCTCACGAAGGATTGGTTTGGTGTTGGACTTTGGTCTTTGACTCACAGACAGTTTGCACTTTGGTTGTTGATGCTTTGACTTTGGCACTTTGCCATTTGATTTTTGCACGCAAGAAAGCTTTGCGTTTCAACCATTGTCGTCATTGGATGGAGGGGATTTGATTTTTTTTGTGTATATTGGTATATTCGGGAGTTGAGAGGAAAAACTGGGCCTGTAGCTTTTGCACAGAGGAATATTAGAAAATTTTGATCAAGTTCTTTTACTGGGAGTGCCTGTATTGCCCAGGTGAAATGTAAATAATTGCAGTGTCACTCTCACAGGTAGAGAAGAAGCCATAATTATTTGCTCACACACATTCTAAATTTTCTTTAGTTCTTTCGTTATGATTGTCCCTATTGAGCAAAAAGGCTCATATGTCATGGCAGAAAACTCTAAGAAGTGCAGTTGTCACCTTCACAATCATTGGAAGACGTTACTGTAACCTTTTGGCTTGTCTGAGTGCCTGCCTCAGATGATGTCACACTGTCCTGTCGACGTGGGTACAGGTCCCTGACATGGCGAAAGTTAAGAAAAAAAGTAACGTTCTCAAATTCTGCAAGTTGCCCTGTAAACTCCTCTTTAGACCTTTTTACAAAACTTTTGTGTGTCCCAAACATGGGGTAGTACTTTACTCATGTTAGGGTGTGGCTGTTCCAGGAAGTGCAGCCATTTTACCATATTTTCGCGTGTATAGCCCGCCCCTGCATATAATCGGCACCCGCACTTTCAGACCTCCGGAAAATACAAAAAAATCTTCGCGTATTGCCCGCATTTTTGATACAGGAAATGCTGCAGCAAAGCTACTGCTCAAGCAACACACTACATAGTATGTAGACAGAAAAAGCTTATATTTAGCAAGTACAACACACTGACCGCAAGGCGAAAGTCACAATTCACGCAGTGTCACTGCTCTCGCTAGAGCTATCACTTGAGTCACAGTCCTCACTGTTGTACACAAGGCCATCTCCACAGCGCAACACGCATTGCCCTGAAGCTTCACTCAAAAAAAAAAACCCCGCGTATTATCCACACCCCTACTTTGCCTCTGAAATTTTCGGATTTTTGGTGTGGGTTATACGCGCACACATACGGTACACGCATCTTTATTGTAGCTGGGGCTCCTCTGGCCTGTTTGTGAACGTTAGTGCAGGCATTTGTACCACAGCAGATAAGATGTGCAGTCTACCGATTGACAATGCTGCCCCTGCTGTGTTGCTGGTCAATAAAGCACACCTAGCGGGCTGAATCTCAAGACCCAGCCAGTAACAGGCAAAATAATGTGAATGGGCTACGGGATTGAATATTAACTTGTGTGCAGTTCAGGGGCCATGAAGAGGCTGCTCATCCCAATAACAATAGTACCAATTTCATCGCAAATGTAAAACAGTCTACTGATTAAAGGAAACAGACAAAGCAGTGGTGACACTCCACCCACTTTTCGGTGATTTTTCTGTGACGTCTGAGGGCCTTTATTGCGTGATTGGCGGCCCTTGACCAAAGCCACCACCAGGAAACACGACTGGGCGATTGTAGTAGGACGATTCTAGTTTTGGTTGACTGCATCACTTGAATGCCGACACGCTGATAACTATGCTTTTAGTGCTGTGGCCTCTATTGTGCCACTGCTGCCCATGATATGTCACGGCAGCGCGAAATTTGGAAGTTTTCATTATTTCTAGCATTTTTAAAACTGGAGTTGCTTAAGCTTGAGCTGGTCCGGTGGCGTTAGCAAAAAAAAAATACCAAGAAAAAACTCCTCCGCCGCAAGGTGCCCGGCACGACCTTCACGCAGCTTGCATAGATGGAGCCAAGCCTCAGCTTGCTATGACATCACTGCGCGACACGGCAACACGATCACTTTCGGTGGCACATACCCTTAATCTTTCCCCTATACCCCTTTTAACACACCTCCGCCTGAAAAGAGCGGTCAGACACACAGCCCATCGTGACTCCTCGCCGAGCACATTGTCTACACTCCGCAAAACACGGTTTGGTCGAAGAAGTATGCAAGTCCCGAGGAAGAAGTGCAGCGCACACGCCGTTGTGTTGCTGCTCGAGAACATATGAGACGGTTACGATCGAACAAAGAGTACCGCAACGAAGCCTAGAAAAACCGAGCAAAACTGGAAGAACCTAGGTCGAGCCACAGCTCTGCTGTTTTTCCAGCCTTGTTGCAGCAGTAGTGCGAGCTGCACCTCACGTCCTTCGTGGCTGGAACGGAGTTGAGGACTAGTTCTCTCGCACTGAACAAAGTTGCATTTCGTCTCTACGGCCCCTTTAAAGTGCAGTCGCGATACCCCCCCTCTCTTGTTTTCCAGGTGGTGAGAAGGTGATTCTAGACTACAAGTAGGCTTCCCCCGTAGGCTACATTGGCAACAGCGCCATCCTCCAGGCTCTGGGCATCCCCCGCTGACTGGATGACCACTCTCTGCCGGTCAGGCCAGATTAACCAGGCGCTGACTCCAAGGGCGTTGAGACAGCCGAAGATGCTGAGGTGGTGGTGGTTTGGTCTGCCCCAGTGCAGGATGACTGCGTGCCCAAAGGCCCCGCATTTCACTTGCGAACAAAGTAGACCTGATCGTGGAATTTAAACGCCTTTTATCTATGACAAGCATGTGTTAGCTTTGGAGTTGAGCACTTTTTGTGTGCAATTGTATTTGGGAGGAGGTCAGTTGCTTGCTCTAAAGCTGTGTCGAGGGTTTTCATGCTGCTGGTGGGTTTTGGTTTTGTGTTTCCGAGGGCTTATTTAAACTCAACTTTGGTTTGTCAAGCATACATGTGCCTGCTGAAGTGTATGTCAATTTTACAGGAAATGTTTTTGGAGTTATTGCTACATTAAAAGACGGACAAACAATGCTCGTTTCGGCTCTTTACTGTGCTTTGTAAGGGAACAAGCATTCCATGCCAGGTGCTTGCTTGGCTGGGTCGAGGTAATCATGTCCCACGTGGCACGGTCATACACACTGCCTTCTTGGTATTTTGGGAAAGCGATTACCACTGAGTGACCCGTACATGCCCTTTCATCACTCAGCTTAATGCTGTGGGTGTTCAAGCCTTTGGAACGTTCAAATAAGTGGCCATGCGCATCTATGAATGCCTTGTAATCTGTGCACAAAAACCATGGTAGTCTGGTTCAGTAGGGCCTGCAAGAAAAATCAGGGCAGCATGTACTATTTTAGAATCGAAACGCTCTTAGTAGAACCTGGCCAAAACCAGGTTTTGCACATGTGCTAAAGCACGACAGATGTTTCAGCACGACAGGTGTTGCTGGTGCTGAAATTTCACTCCAGAATCGACAGTTTTGCACTTACACCGTAACTACAGCACTGCATCTGCAGGGGTTCTAAGTTGATGATACATAGGCTCCTAATGGTCCAGCAGGGGAATTATTGTGCCACCCTTGTGGTAGGTGGTGAGCAGACTGCCTTTGGCAGACTGAACCGGAAATAGAAAAGGCAGCTCAAGGCAGCTGCCGTGCTATCTGTTAGAATATAACAGTCGCCTGCTTCAGCGCTACAATAACAGCAGATGGATCTCGCCATTGTCATATGAGCTGCCACTTTGACAGGTCTTTCACATACAATCGGCAAGTTCACAGCTTTGTGAAGGCGCAGTCCTTTTGGTGGCTGGTGCGCTTTTTCAAAACCCAGTGGCTTGCTTGTTCCACATTTCATGCATTCTCTCTGCACTCTTGACGAAATGTCAACTGCTTTTTTTTACTTTTGGGGTGGCACCATACGCAATGCTTGGACGGGCACATGCACATTACTCTCGTCGCTGCTTTTTCCACCAAGGGAGAGACCTTGAACTGAAAATTCCCGAATATACTTCTCACTTCTCTAATACCTTCCATTTCACACTTCACTTCGTGTTGATTGCGGAACTTTCCTGGTGGATGCATCAAGTTTCAGTACCTGCTAGCACCATTCTTTTACTGAGAAGTGGTTTCACGTTGGGGAGGTGCATAGCATATAATCCTGCTTAAATGTCATTCAACTGTTCTCTTTTCCCAATGCAGAGTAGGTTTTTGTATGCTCAGGTGGATGCCTCTGCAGTTCTCTTATAAAACTGATCTCTAAGCACTTACCATAGTAGAAGTTTGCCTGCCGTGATTATAATCACAATATCAAAGCAGTTACTAAAACCTACTGCTCGCATAATACTTGAACCAATTTCCCGTTTTGATGGCCGACGTTAACTTGCTGCAAATATTTGTCTACCAACAACAGGCTGCCCTGTTAGCAGCCATAAAAGTCGGAAATAAGCCATTTGTAACAGTGGAACCCAGAACAGAGATAAAATGCAGCACTAAGCTGCAAACTCTCACCTTATAATTTTGCAAACCCAAGAACATCATCATCATCAGCCTTTTTAGGCTGGTGACGACGATGATGATGATGGGTAACTCTGCATGTTATTTTTATGTCACATACAAGTCATAAGAGTACCTACCGGCAGATTACAGATAACTGGAGGAGTGAACCTGATGGCCGCCTTCATGCACCCTCCTTTCTTTTAGGTTATTTTTCAGGTCTATGTGGTTGCTAGGTTGCTCGAACTAGGGGCTAGCTGCAGAAAAGTGAAGTTTGTGCCCACGTTGGAGACACGGGTTACATGTCACCCACACCCCACTCATACATGCAAATTGTGCACCGTTTCTGTAGGTGTACGTATGGATTAACCAGGAGGAGTTTGAAGCTTATGGAAGGGGCCTTTGCCATGCAGTGGACATAGTAAGTCTGGTAGTGATGATGATGATAGTGCATTTCTGGCAACCCTCCGACAGAAAGCACAAATATGGAGACATTCTGAAGTTTGCACTTTTTTCTCCATTAAGTATAAGACAGCACTGCGCAGCATTCAAATTTCCTTGCTTTTATTTAAAACCATGCTAAAATATTAAGTTACTTCTAGTAATTGTGGCCTAAGGTTCCCACTAAGGCTCCCACTATTGTGGTCACTCACTGTCTCACTCACTGATTTAATGGTGCTCCTGGATGACATTCAGTTTTCATTTGCAGTCTAGGCACCTCCCGCTGCACTTAGAACCATCTAGTGCTTAGCTTTGAATACTATGGCCATCTTCTTGATCAACTGTTACAGCAAGCTTGCCGTTAGGCTTCTGTGGCCTTGCTGGGTGCATTGCGGCATTCTGATGCTGATGTCCGGAGTTTGAGCCGCAGTAGTTCTACCATCTTTTTTTTTAATTTCTGGAAACTTCTGTTCGTGAAAAAATGCTCCCTTAGATGAGTTCTATGCACTATTTTCGTCAATAATAGTGGTTGAGTACCTTTCAGGCTAGTGCGGGTGCAGAGAGGAACCTGTCACCATGTTTGATTAAATTTTCATTACACTGGAAGTGCCCATCTTGCACCGACTTTGAAACGGAATGTCGCTACTCCGAGAGCCGCCATTGTGCGGTAAGTTGAGTGTGATTCCAACATGCCAGCAGTAACAACCAAGTGCAAGCAACGACCCCACTCACACAAAGTGGCAGCTTCGCAACTTCCTTGCCTACATCTAAAAAGCAATGCAGGAGGGGTGAACGCTCAGCCAGTAGGTGAACGCACAGTCAGCTGGCAGTAGGGCATGCGATTAATATAGTGTAAACAGTTCTTTCCTTTTGCTGAGGGCGTTACTACTGCTTCAGGCCGCCAGGCCTGCCTGATGTACTTGATTATATTTGAAGTTTGGGCTATATTTTACTTCATTCAACAAAACGCTCACAGCACGGAGAGAAGAGTAACGGATGAAGAGAAATCCATCACTCTTTTTTCCGCGTGGTAAGCACTTTGTTCCAGTGATGCTGCTGTCATAATATAAACACTCGCCGCACAGTCGCTTCGGACTCCACAAAAATGCCACCTTTATTGCAATCGCTCCAACAAACAGCATTCTCAATCTCAGGAAGAGCTGAGGGGGGGGGGGCGGCGGGAGCGGAGGTGGGCTTTAGGGCATCGGGGGTGGTGGGGGCGGAATGCCTTCCCCCGCATGGCTTGTTCGGGCGGGGTAGGTGGCGGCGGGGGTGCAGACGGTGGCCACGGTGGGCGGGGGGGCTCCTCCGGGTGGGGGTGGTCCTGGTGGTGGGGGCATTCCCGGAGGGGGGCCCGAGAGGGCGGGCCCGGCGGCGGAGGCCCTGGGGGTGGCGGCCCACCTGGGTGGCCCGGCAGACCTGGTGGCATGCCTGCGGAGCATTGTCCCACAGGTGACACAGTGGTGACTCAGGGAGCATGGACTAGATAAAGCTTAGTGGAGCAAACCTGCACTCCAAAATGACCTAGGAGGAAGGAAACACTAAAGCTTCAGTCGCACAAAAGCCCGCAGTAGGCGGTGTTATGATTCAGTGGGCCGCTGTACTGATGATGATGATGATGATTGCTATTTTTTTACCCTTTGAAGCGGGGTGATGACATGTCATCTTACCAAAAAGGACTAATACAACCATGTTTTACACTCTTGGTTTAATACTAGCGCTGCTTAGGGCAGGCACTAAAGCTTATTAGGCCCGAAATACTTTTTTTCCCCTCTTACAGGGGGTAACTGTCCTAGGCAATATTCCCCTCTCTGCTTTTCGTCCACCGGTATTCTAAGCTTCTTTTCGTCCCCTCGACAGCTTTAAAGTTAACTTCCTCTCTGATACCCTTAAATCCTAGGGCTTCTGGAAGCCCAATATTCCTTTCATGTAGATTTGGATGGATACCCTTACATTCTAATACTATGTGCCGCTTAGTGTCTGTTTCTTTTCCGCAGACCACGCATACCTCATCATTTTGTGAATACTTCCCCACAAAACTCTTATTTCGCAGGCAACCTGCTCTAGCCTCAAAAAGCAAAGCAGTGCCCTGGGAATTATCGTAGAAATGTTACTTTATGATGTTCATTTTCTCAGCCCTGTACACCTCTAACGACGTTTTAGCTTCCATTTTTTCCCTCCATTTATTCGTTTCAATCTGCCTTGCCTCTTTTTTGGTTACCTTGGCTGTTTTGGATTCTCCACTGTTCTTTCCGTATTTCATCCTTAGCCTTCTCGTCTTTCTTAACCACTGCGTGTCCACGCTTTTCAAGCGTGTCCACGCCTTACTGTTCACGTGTACTGCAAGCTTCGTGGAGTGCTCCTGTGCTTTGTAGCAGAGCCTTGCGGGGTGGCTCAAGCCATTGCACCTACAAAACACGAAGCCAACGGATCCTCATAAAGAGACCTGTCCCGGCGAAGTGGATGCTGCAGTCGAGACCTCCTCTCCCCCGTCTCACACTCAGCGTGCGCCGCTACTACCAACCCCTCACGAACCCTGGAAAGGGTGTGTCTGTTCTATGTTCGCGACGTGTGCATAGAAGCACTGGGACAGCCGCACAGCCGTTACGGTTACTGTGCATAAAACCCGCCCTCTCAATAAAAACTTCGATCCGTTTTGCAGCAGCCAATTCATGGTGTCGCCCACCGCGTCCCGTACTGTGACCTCACCCGTAAGGGTATTGTTCCTGTACTGCTTAGGCTCATCTCTCGCCATGGAGCAAACCAGTTAAGTTTGCCTTTGGCTTCTTGTCGTCATCACCAAGGCAACATCCTTTGCTGGTCACTCACCACCACGTTACCACAAGCATGATGGAGGTGATGGAGCCCAGTCCACGGACGCCTTCACGAATGTAACAGTGGTCTCACATTTGGCTGGCTGGTATTTATGTTACAGCTCAGTATACAAATGTGCAATGGGGCATATGATGCCCTTCAAGAATGTAGATCAGTATGGCAGGCAAGGAACAACCTCACAGCCACTGCTGTGAGGTTGTTCACGCTTGCAAGCTTAGTGCTCAACGGCACGTACTTCTACGCACGCTTGAGTTGAATCGCGGCTATGTCGGTAATTACAGGACCGTGCAGTCAGGCCTTTAGGAAAAGGTGCGGTGCACCCATAATTTGTTACTTTCGCGAGTATTTGCCGCTTTTCCAGAATATTTAGTCGTTTCCGAACACTTGGGACCTCTCGAATATGCATTTCTTGAACCGAATACAGTCCGAATAAGGAAAATGTTCGATTCGGATGCGAAATTTTGAATAATTGCACCCCCCTACCTTTTTTGTAAGGCAAACATTATCATATCTGCAAATATGCATTTCTATTTGCAGTAAGATATTTCACAGTCACTCACATCTAGTTTTAACTGTTACAAATGTGTGTTTTGCTGGATGTGCAGCCCAGATGCTGATGGTTACTGTTAAAGAGAAAAAAAAATTTTTTGTAGTCATCAATTTGTTCCAAGTGAGTGGAGAAGTCTTCAGTGGGTGCTGATGTGAGGTTTTCAGTACTCTCCCTCAACCCTCACCCTTCCACCGTGGGATGCGCAAGGGTGGCGGGTGCCACTCACCAAAGCCAGGAGGGGGTGGAGGTGGCCTCTGTCCAAAATGCGGTTGTGGTGGAGGCGGTGGCCGCATGCCTGGTGGCGGGAATGGAGGTGGCATCCCAGGGGGACCTGTACGCGCAAATAGTGCACATGGGCAATGAGGTCGACGCCCTACAAAAAATGGTGATCTTACAAAGCAAACAATGATTCTGTTTGACTGGTTCCAAGCTAAAGCAAACATCTCACAGACCTGCTCCAGAAACAACTGCCATAAAGAAAAGAAAAGCACCACTATGTGCTTTGTAAAAACATTGATAGCCAGGGGGAAAGCATGCCAACGCATGTGACTGGTAGCCGAAGCAAAGATGCATCTGAACCGTTTACAGGCGGAAAAGACTAGCTCCCCACCTTATACTACTGGTTTTTTGTCTTGCCGTGCCACAAGCGCAGAGGTACTTGATATAGGAGTTGCAAAATTCCCCATAGGCCCCATGCATCAAAAAACAGCCCTATGATTGGTCCACTGTTTTGGATTTTCTGTACAGGGGTGCCATCTGTTGGTGACAAGATAAAGTATACAGTGTGCTTCACCGCTTGACGACCTGGGCGAAAAATGGTATTTCGGTGCTTACGGAAATTTGATGTGCCAAAGGAGCCCAATGAGTTCAACCATGCAGGCGTTTTATATGCATGCGAAGCAAGAGGAGTGAAAATAAAATGCGACCGTGAGGTCATCGAGATGCGTTGTCGCTTGCGCATTGTCTGTGGCACGTAATTTGCGGTCTTCTGGCGGCAAACAAAAAGAGGGTTAAAATTTGTCTTTGGCAGCTTTATCTAAGCTTGAAAAGATTATTTGGAGCCACTTGATCAGCTACTGGATTAGTTTTTGCGTGCAGTGTGTTGTAGGCCCAGCGACAACTGCAAATTTAGTACTTCAGGTCAGATCTATGTTGTGCGCGAGTGCCCGCAGAAGCCGCAATTGGTCGAGGCAGTTGCGCAGATGCAAAGACAATTGCAACATAATAACCGGAGTTAAAAAGAAATGAATAACCTTATGAAAGTACAAAAATAAAGAATTTCGCCCCTATAAATTGAAGTTCTTACGTTAAATTCTTAGAATAATTAGTGCGTTTTTCGAACAGTGCGTGAGGTGGGCACGGTGGCACTAGCATACACACAAAACAATCCAAAGTTGGGGGGAGGGGTCCAGGTGCAGGCCGCTTTTGGAATCGGAGTTTCGCAACTGCCTACATCGAAGAGCTCTTAGGCCACAGCTTCTGATCTTGCTGTTTCTCTTCGCAGGGGCCGAGTCCTGTAAAGCGGCGGCCGTCACACTGAAATACTACGGTATATTGGCGCGACAAGCGCCTGTTTTACTGATTTCGGGAGTCCTGTGAGCTAGGGGGAGACCAAAAAATGCACAGAGCGCCGCTGCTCTCGCGGAGAAAACCTGTGGGCCTCGCAACTGTGAGATTTCTGTGGGCCTCTTATGGCGAAGCAGACGTAAAAGGAGGTCACATATCAATTTTAGAAAAAATGGAGGGCGCTCGGAATGATTCCTCACAACTGGCAAGTATATTGCAAACATTTCTGCATGTGGGTTCTTGGCGCAAGGCACGTTCAACAGAATGAAGAAATTTGCCATTTCTTAAGACTTTTTTTATATCGAAGTTTAACTGTATTTTGAATGTCTTCCTCACTAATGTTATGGACAAAAGAAATGCAAACGTGAAAATATGAACCAGAACATGCAAAACTAAGAAATACTGTTCGCTGAGCTGCAATTATAGCGCACTATTGGTATAGAGTTAAACCTAGATCTCGAGCTTGTAGCAGTTCACCCCTGCGCCAAGGCTGTTGTTGGGGGGTACTGGTCGACTCGGTAGTCCGCTTGTCGATCAGGGGCTGGGCAAATGGGTCTGAGACTACGACATCAACCACGCCGGCGTCTGCCCCCACGCAGGGCCCAGCGTTGGCCATCTCCTGCTTAAGTGCTCCTGTATCAGCTCCTTGATCCAAGCTTTCATCGGGACGCCGTTTTTTGGTGCTAAATTGTGTCCCGGGTCTTGTGCTTTGGTTGTGCTCCCGTTGGTTGGTTTGCGTGGCTCCGGGCGCTGCGTTGGGGTTTTCCGATTCGGGTGCTTTTCGGACTGCTTGCAACTGCGTTGCGCTTTGCCCACTTGACAGGTCGCACAAAGTTTGGAGTCGGGGCGTCTGCTCCCCATCGACGTTGCATGCAAGCCATTCTGAGACATCTTCAGGTTGTCCGCTGCACTCAGAGTCTCTGGTCGCCCGGTAGACCTTCGGGCATTCCAAGACAGCGTTCCAGCCTCCACACCTAAAAAAGTTTGTATTTCGCGCGTTCGTTTTTCGCACTGCCTTGATAGTAGTTCGCGTCGCATCTGACAGATGGCGCCACCAGTCCATGGCGCGCGCGCCGCTCGTGGGACCTTGTTCTCGGCGGTTGTACTCGGTCTTTGCAAGAGGTAGCGTCAACATCCCCCTCGCGAGGGGCACGATCAAATGCAGAGCATTTCCGGGGGCGCACGACGTTAAGTAGTTTGCGTTACGTTAATGTTGTTGCACTTGTGGCAACTGCTGACGAGAGAGCGCTCGTCAGCAGTAATTTGAATGAGTCAAGGATATAAGGCGTGTCCGTAGCCTTCCATTCTGTGTCGGCTTTGTGGCGCAGTGGGTAGAGCGTTGCGTACATTGCGTCCAGCCCGCAGGGTCGAGGGATCGAAACCCGGCGACGGATTGTGAATTTTTTTTATATAGTAGGGACAACGGCGGCGCGGACTACGGACGCCAACGCGGGTGACATCGTGAGTTACTGAAATGCTCTGCATTTAAAACGGGCCATTGGCGTCGCCATCTGCTTGACCACCCGTCGGATTCCCTCACTCCCATAACTGACTCCGTCGGCGGTGAAGTGGTCGTCTGAGCCATTTGCTGATAGGTCCAGGAAGCGGATGCGCCGATGCTTACACAACTTTTTGAGCTGAGCCTGCGCCATCCCTATTCTGGCTCTAGTCTCGCCTCCCCGTCGTGTCACCTCCGGGATCGAACAGATCAGCACACTGCAGCCTCTCCCCTCGCACCACTCCTCTACGCGGCTCACCACTTCTTCACCTTTCGCAGCCAGCAAGTCGGGCAGACCAACATGTAGCACCTACAGTCGGTGGACTGGTCTAGCCGCTCGCTCATACTCCTCAACGAGCTTGAGCGACTGGGCCACTGTTGCACCCTTGCAGTAGACCGCTTCCATGCACTGGGGCGCCCCCACTTCAGACACCAGGCCTTTCGCGAACAGGCCCACGTTTGCGTCTCCCACTACCACTACTTCCTTGGTAACCCCGGGAGGTGGGCGAAGCCAGGGAGTTTTGAGCCGTTTCGGCTGGGCAACTGTGCGGCTGCTTGGGGTATTCTTCTGGTGCACCCCATCGTCGCCTGCCCCCTGCTGCCTTTCCCGGGCATCAGCGGGTGGTTCGCTTCGGGTAGCCTTCAGCGTTGTGTCGTCCGCTACCGTCATGGACTGCGCATCTTGGTGGTTGCTGCTTCCTTCTGCGGATGTCATCCCTGGCTGGTTGCCCGACGACGTTCTCTGGTGCTGTTCCTCCACTTTGTCCCTATCGCCGCTCCCTTGCGCGAGTTCCTCGAAGGTACTGTCAGGTGTGGCTTCCCTTAGCTCTTCGGGGGTCGCATCCGCTTGCGTCTCCCGTCGCGCTTGACCCGTACCCAGAGGAGACGAAGCTTTCTTTCGCCGTCCCGGGGTCCCACCTGGTCCAAGAGGTACCTCGAGCTCTTGAATCTTCGCTTCAATGTCGGTGATCCTGCCATCGAGCTGCTCGCAAGCCTCCCACCTTGCCCTCTGTGCCAGTGTGGCTACACACTCCGTGACTTGCGCTTCCAACGCCGCCACCCGCTGGCATCCTCGGCACTGCCAGGGAGTGTTTTCTGTTCTCGCTTCATCCAAGTCCACGAAAGGAGTCTCCTCCAAGTAGGCCCACCGCCCACACGCGTCACATTTCACAGTTGGCCTCTCGTCATCCGCCGAGTTTGCCTAGTCAGCTGCCCGTCGTCGGCTCATCTTCCGTGAGCAGGGAGGGAGGAAGGAGAAGAGGGGTGTTCTCCGGGTGCGCGGGAGAAACCAGCACGAGAAACAGGTTGTGGAGAGGAGTCTCCTCTCAGTCGCTCGTCCTCTCGGCTGGGTCCTCTTGGCCAGGCCGAGGTGGCATATCCGAAAGGCTTAGCATCCGAAGGCCGGCACCCTTAACTTGGCGGAGGATCGATGTGCCGTGGAGCGACAGACTGCACGTCGTGAGTGAGCGACGCGCACGAACGACCCCCACAAACACAACACAACCACGCGCGTACGCCACCGAAATCAGCATGCAGCGCGCGAAATCAGCATGCAGCGGTGATGTGGTGATGTGGTGATTTGGCACTACGCCATCAAGCGGGCGTCCTCACTTATGCAAAAGTGCCGCCATCTACCGGGAGAAAAACGAAACGGGCCCGCGACGCCATGTTGGGGGATGACGGTCGTGGGATTGCTTGGTACGGAGGGTGTGAGGGGCTTTCTGGGCTTGGCGATCCTTTTATATTCAGATTTAAGCGCAGCAAAATGAGTGACGAGTGATGTGTAAACCTTTCTCTGTTGCCCACATTTGCGAGCGACTTCGTAAATACGCATTATGCATCGAAAAAACAGTCAGGGAGGCACCGGCAGGGAAGCTTTTGGAGGCTGTCGCGTTTCTTCTTTTCTTTTGATGTGAGAACGCGAACATTGAATGTACATCGTTGGTTCGCATCCTGCGGGTTTCTCAGGAGGTCATTCCTGAAACGCTTCGAGCCGATGCGGGCTGCCCTGAGGTTGAAATGAGGGAGGGGGGCACTTCGCGATATAGCTATACGCTAAGGGGACGCAGAAGAAACAACAAAAAAAAAACTGCATACCCTGCATTTTTAGATGCGACTGCATATCATTCACTCGCCTTGTCCCTCCATACGGCATTGTCCGTCCACACCCCTCCCCCTACACTATAAAAAAATAATAGTTAGCGGCGGCCAGTTTCGATCCCACGACCATGTGGGCGGAACGCTAGATACATGGTGCTCTTCCCACTGCGCCACAAAACAGAGACAGAATCAAATGCTACGAACGCGCCTTATATCCTTGACTGATTCAAACTACGTCAAGAAGCTACTGATACAACGCATGATGGGGCAATGATTAACACTTGCAATAAAAGAAAATAAGCTCCCACTTACAGCAACACTGATGGAGTAAAAGTCGTTGCGACAGCGAAGCCCCAAGCATACCACTTAGAGAGATTGACCAAGATTGGTTAATAAAACATAATAATAATCATAAAACATAATAATCATACGCGTTCCTGACACGTTTCACGCGATTTCAGAATCAATCCAACGGAAACACCAAGTGAACCCCACGATGCATCGCATCTACACAGAGTTCCCCTCGCGGGGAGGTAGGCGCAATTTTTTAACAGCGGATCTGTTGTAGCTGGCCATAATGTGTAGCACGTAACCTGTGTGGCGTGTAACGCGTTAAACATTGCCAATATATATTACCAATAAATTGCCAATGAATAATTAATATACCAATATATTGCCGAGTACTGGTGAGCGCGTGCCTCGCGGCGACCGCCGAGCATCCACAGCACACGCAAAGGCTTTAGCAAAAAAAAAAGAAACTGCGAAAACTTAGATAGCGAGAAAATTCGGAATTCCGAGCGCTCCTGAGCGCGTGCCTCGCGGCGACAGCTGAGCGTCTCCTGCTCGCGTCCTGGACAACAAAACTGGGTGCACACTACCACTTAGAAAATTCCGCTCGAAAAATTTGATCTTGGGAAAATAGGCTACGCTCGAACAGCAGGCGACGAGCGGTAAATGACCGATACACGGTTTACTACGTACGTTACTTGCGCTATTCATGGCGCCACGTGAAGGTTGCAACTCTCGCGGATCCCTTATTTCCTGTAACGCTTGGCAAATGAAACAATGCGCAGTACTTTCATAAAAGCCCAACGAACGCCCAGAATAAAAAGAAAACACGGGCGCGCAAGCACGAGCAGCAGACTCAAAACTCATCTCGATAAAGTACGACCTGACCAATGCAGTGCGCCTTAACTACCAGCAGGCAGGAGTGCTCGGCGGCAAATACAGAGCCAGAAAATAGCTAACTTTGGCACCTTTTTAGTCCTGCACATGTTATTCGTTTTGGGACTATTCATGCGATCTAGCTATAATATTACTGCGCTAAGAAGTCGACACCCGCAAGCGACTTCACGCAGGGCTCGAATCACGCTTCCGTTGAGAAATAAAAAAAAGATGTGTACGCTTTTTCCGTGGTCGTCCTCGTATCATCTTTGTGCACAGCAAGTTAAACGGCAGTACTTAAGAATCTTGGACAACGATAAATGCCGACGTGCGCGTCGCTAACCCCGGGCTATCATGTATACTGCGGTATCCGGAGATCCGGGAATACCCCAACATGACGGAAGGCACGCGGTTCCCGCAAGAGGGCGCCAGTTTTTGCATAAGGTCTATAGGTAATTGGGTCGGGGGTTCGGGGCATTCCCATGTAGAGTGATACATGTTCGTGTGTCTTCCGCAGGATGGGCATCTGTCTGTGCACATGGTAGGGTAGAATGCGTGCCGGAGCGAGAGGCTAGGAAACGTGTAAGTCTGTGGCTCGCGCTATGCAGCGGCTTCCTCACGGGTGAGTTGCGCGTGTGGCGGAGGAAGTGTCCTACGGGAGAGTCTGTAGTGTTGTAGTATATGTGTGTATGTGAGTGTGATGCTTTCTGTATTGTCTGGATTGGGTTGGTTTTCCGCTGGTGTCCGGAGGGTGAGGCCTCGGGCTATCGCATGAATGCGTTCACTGCCAGGGAGACAGGCATGGCCAGGTCAGACGGACTGGTGGAATGAGTCGGTTTCGCTGCAGGATGTGATGGGCGGTCGGGGAGATACGTCCTTGCGCGTAATTTCGGCATGCCTCTAGCGAGTCGGGCATAATATTGTTACGGGGAAGAGACTACATTGGGAAGATTCGTACAGCGAGATACAGGCACCGGGCAATAGGCACAAGGCTGAGTGCGCGAGAGAGAGCCGTGATGATAATAATTGAATAAAATGATTATGATCGCAATGAGTCACCTAGATTGTCCACCTTATATTGTCACGAAGTCAAAGACGACGCAGTTGTCTTCAAAGAAAACGAATTTATTGGAGCGAACTCGTGCTCCCCTAACAACTCAAAGAATACACAGGCGGCGAGGCAGCAGTCCGAAAAGTGACGTGCGTAGGCGAGCGTCGAGAGTCGAATGCCGCGGCGTCTGCTCTGCAGGCTTTTATCTTTCGGCGCGAGTGTTTCTGAAACCGTCAATTTACATCCAGAACATTGTAGATCAAAGAAGATTATTAAAGACGACAGTCTTTCTTGGGCTACTTAAACCCAGAAATTTTGGTCTGTCTGTCTGTCTGTCTGTGACTCAATTCAGCCACGTTTTTTTCTTTATTACCAGTCTTCAACACACACCGACATAAACATACCAGCCATGCCTCCGGCTGGCTTTGTCATTTAATCATCACTTTAGAGTAATTAACGGCTCTAGAAAATCCAACCAATCTGGTACTGGCTGCTGGACTCTCAGCCCCTCAAGAAACTACGTGACACCTTCTCGCAGAAACTGCCGGGCCGGTCGGGCATCCACGTCGCCATGGAGCTACGCCGTGCGCGCCCGCCATATGCCGTGAAGGCCCAGAAGCATTATTAAATCGTAGGGACTCCTGTGTTATTTTCTGTGGTTAAATATCGTATACCATGCGGGTTAAGTGGAAAGTCTTTGTGTAAAGTTCGCTGCATAACATCCCAAAAGTGAACCGCCATCCAACAGAGTGTGAAAACGTGATCTATGTTATCCGGTTGTTTATAAATTGTGCATTCAGTACCCCCTGGTGTATCTAACCCCTTTTCGTTTAACCATGTTTGCACAGTAAGTGTCCCTGAATGAAGTTTAAAAAAAAGGACTTCACCCCCCGTTTTACAGCCATACGCTTAACTCTTTTCAGTACATCCTGCCCTGGGCCTTTGTAGAGTTCTCTGTATCGCAGTGCCGCGAACAGACTGTCGCAAACATCTTTATATAATTTTCTACGTGACACTGTACTCAAATATTCCATCGAAAAGTCAGTTGACAGAAACCTGAGTGACCTGACTACTTCTTTAAAATATCCTGAAATCCTTCCCTGTATGTGCAAACTGGATACGACGAATTCCGGCAGCGCTTGAGACAGCCGCACCTAGCAAACTGTTCGCAAAAAAGGATCGCTTGTATCGCGAAGAAAAAAGGAACCTATTCACCAACTGCTGGAGAAAGAGGTGCGAAAACCCAAGACGGCCCTCCTTGACGCGTCGAAAAAGTTATCTCTACTGCACCTTTCCCTAGTAGATGACCAGAGCCAGCCGGCCAAAGCAAAACAATGCCTGCGCAATAGTCTTATATAGTCACAGCTAAATCTGCCCGTCGACGATCGGTGTAATGTGCATACTTGTCAACACTGTTGAAGAAGAACAAGACATTACGCAAATATAAGACAACAAATTAATACAGAAATGATATTTGCAGTGTTCCTTTATAAAAAAATCGTACATGCTTGTTTTTCATAGTGGACTGCGTTGACGTCAGGCCAAACGCTGACGGGGCTGAAGAGACGCGCATGCGCAGTAGAGTGCGGGCGGCGGACAAGGGAGGGAGGGACACAGCCCCAAGCATGAGATACTCCGCATCTAAAAGGCTGGTATCAGGACTTGCTCCGCTCAGGTATGAACGGTCCACAGGATTGCGTGACAGGCTGTAGGCGTACTGGTGTAGGCGGGCAGATTTGTAGACCACAGCGAAAGTGTACTGTTGACGCTTGGAGAGTCCATCGACCAAGCCTGCCCGTGGGATCTTTCAAAGACGAAAGCCAGCACAGAGCATGGTGGTCTGTAATAACACTAAAGTGCCTAGCGTAAAGGTATGGGCGGAATTTGGCGACAGCCCAGACAAGCGCAAGAGACTCCCGTTCTGTGATGGAGTAATTGCGTTCGGCTGGAGACAGGAGACGGCTGGCATAGGCGAAAACGCGGTTCTGGCCGGCGTGTTGTGCCAAAAACCGTCCCTATAACATGAGCGCTTGCGTTGGTGCCGACTTCGGTTGGTGCCGATGAATCAAAGTGGCCTAAAGCGGGTGGCAACGTAAAAAGAGCGACAAGCGTAGAGAAGGCTTCATCTTGCTTGGGGCACCATGTGTAGGTGACATTCTTTTAAGCAGGTCTGTCGGAGGACGACGGGCAATGTCGGCGAAATTCACAATGAAGCGATGAAAGTACGAACACAGGCCTACGAAGCTCCGGACATCTTTTGACGACTGTGGCTTTGCGAAGTTCCGCACAGCGCGAAATTTATCGGGGTTGGGTTGAACACCTTTGACGTCGACAAGGTGTCCAAGTAGCTTAATTTAGTGGTGACAAAAGTGACATTTCTGTGAGTTTAGGTGGAGGTCTGCACGTCAAAACTGTTCCAAGATTGCCGAAAGCCTCTCGGGGTGGTGTCGAATGAAGGGGAAAACAATTAGATCATCGAGGTAGCATAGGCATGTCGACCACTTGAACGCATCGAGGAGTGAGCCCATCATCCTCTCAAAGGTAGCAGGGGTGTTACATGGGCCAAACGGCATTACGTTAAATTGGTCGAGAGAGAGAGAGAGAGATGGAACTTTATTCAGGCATCCGGCGTGCAAAGGACACGATTCCCGGCCACGCAGGGCTCGGTCGCGTCCCCTCTATCTAACCACCCTAAGTCGCAAAAGTCCTAGGGCGTCGGGCTTAGACCCCGAGGCGGTTGGTCTCGGCGTCCGCTCGAGCTACTCGGAGCGCTCCCGGCCGCCACCTTCGGCCCCCGACCCCCACCTCCCGCATGGGAGGGCGGAGTGCCGGGAGGGATGGGCGGGCGCGAGGCCCCCTTTCGCCTTTGCAGAGCCAGAGCCGCCTCGAGCCGCTGGATGGCCCTCCTCTGTTGTTGGGGCTCCGCAGAGCCCACGCATTCGCGCACGTCCGGTGGGTACGGGTCCTGTGGGTCCTGTCTATCCCCCCACCGTCGCGCACTGCACAGTCACAGCCCCACATGATATGGGTCAGGGTCGCAGTTTCGCGTTCACACACACTGCACCGAGCACTCTCGTAGAGGTCCGGACACACGTGCCGCGCGAGCGCCGGCGTCAGAACAGTCTATGTCTGTAATTGCCTGAGCTTCACCGCCTCCGCCCGAGACAGGTCCCGGTGCGGGAGCGGAAAAGCACGCCTCTGGTCCCGATGCCAACGAAGCACCCCGCCGTAGTCGGTGAGGGGCTCCGCTTCTTCGTCGTCGTCGATGTCAGTTGTTTCACCGCAGTCCTAGAGGGATGACGACAGCGGACGGGATGTCGCGACCCGGCACGTGGCGAGACCACGGGCCGCAGCGTCCGCCTCCTCGTTGCGGTTGCATAGTCCGGGTGCCAGCTCCCAGCCCGCGTGGGCCGGGAACCACTTGATGATCGTAGTCTTCGTGACCCCCTGCGCTGCAGCCCCCGTCGTCCGCCAGGACTCCAGGAGCCGCGCAGTGCCACCACACACCACGCCGCGAGCAAAGTTGCGGATGGCTGTCTTTGAGTCACTGAGCACCGTGCGCACACCGGGCAGGCCCAGGGCCAAGGCGATCGCCGCCTCCTCTACCTGGCTCGCCGACCGGGCGCACACGCTGCCCGCCGTCAGTAGTTCACCGGTGGAGGCCCGCGCGGCCACCGCCACGAACGTGCACGGTCGCCCACGGCACTTGGCCGCGTCCACAAACACCGCCCCGTCGTCCTCGCTGTACTGGTGAGCCAGCGTGCGTGCGCGCGCGGCCCGTCTGCCGGCGTCCCTCTCCGGGTCCACGTTCCTCGGGAGCGGGTACACGATCAAACTTCTGGCGATCTCGTCCCGAAGGGGGACCAGCTCGTCCGCCTCCGAAACGCCGCCGGCAGCCGATGATGCCGTGGGCCCTCCGCAGCCACCCGTGTCAGGAGGCTGTAGGCTCGCTCGTGCCAGGATACGGCGTCCCACGGCAGTGCTGCCCAGGCGCGCCAGTTGCGATGCTCGTTGCGCCTCGCTAATCTCCGACAGGGTGTTGTGCACCCCCAGAGACAGCAAGGCCGACGTCTTCGTGCCGTTCAGGAGCCCCAAGGCCCCCGTGTAGGCCTTGCGGATGGCCGCGTCGATGCGCTGCCGCTCCCCCTTGGTCCAGCGGTGAAAGGCCCCCGCGTACGCCGCGTGGCTGACCACGAAGGCCTGCAGCAGCCGCAGGAGACTCGCCTCCCGCATGCCTCGCGAGCGGGAAGACACCCGCTTCACCAGGCGCGTCGCGATGCCCATCTTCGTCACGATGTACTTGACCGCCGTGCCGTTAGTCCGGTGCGCGTCCACGAACATGCCCAGGACCCGAAGGCCCGATACGTGCGGGATTGGCGCCCCGTCGCCGGCACGAACCACGATGGTGCGTTCCGCCTTCTCGGCGGCCCGCTTCCTCCACCGACCGGGCGGGGGCAGGATCAGGAGCTGCGACTTCTGCGGCGAACACCGAAGGCCCGTGCCCGAGAGCGCGGCCTCCACGGCGTCCACCGCCGACTGCAGCCCGGCCTCGACGTCGCCGTCGCTGCCGCCCGTTGCCCAGATAGTCACGTCGTCCGCGTAGATGCAGTACTTGATGGCCGGCCCGAGCTCCTCCAGTCGCCGCGCCACCTCGATCATGACTAGATTGAAGAGGAGCGGCGAGATCACCGAGCCTTGCGGGGTCCCCACGCTGCCCAGCTCGCGCTCCTCCAGCTTCGCTCCGCCGACCTCCAGCCGCGCCGTGCGCCGGGACAGGAACGAACGGATGTACTCGTAGGAACGGCGCCCCAGACCGAGGCGCGACGCCTGAGCCAGGATCGCAGAGTGCCGCACCTTGTCGAAGGCGCTCTGCAGGTCCAGGCCCAGAATCGCACGATTGTCCTTCTTCGGGAGTCCCCCGGGGGGCTCCAGGACCTCCCACTGTAGCAGTAACATGGCGTCCTGGGTGCCAAGCTTCGCGCGCGGAAGCCCAGCATCGCGTCCTGATACAACTCCTCTTGCTCCAGGTACCTCTGCCACCGGGTGTTCAGGACGTGCTCCAACACCTTGCCCACGCACAACGTGAGCGAGATGGGGCGCAGGTTCTCGATGCCCGGCGGCTTGTTCGGCTTCGGTAGCAGGATGGTCGTGGCCGTCTTCCACTGGCGCGGGAGGCGGCCGCTGCGCCAGCACTCGTTGAAGTACCGGGTCAGCGACGAGATGGCCGCATCACTCAGGTTCCGCAGCGCCTTGTTGGTCGCCCTGTCGGGGCCGGCGGCCGATCGACAGTTCAGGGACTGCGTCGCCTGCCTCACTTCCCACTCCTCGATGTCTCGGTCGAGGGCGGGGTTCGGCGGGCCCGCGTATTCCGGGTGGTCTTCGTGCAGGGTCGAAGGGAGGTAGCGCTCGTTAAGGCGCTTGTGCATCTCTTCTTCGCCCAGCTGCTTGGTCGCCGTGTGTAAGATCTGCGCCATGCGGTTGCGCTGATATTCCTTGCTCATGCTCTCGTCCATTAAGTGGCGCAACAGCTTCCACGTGCCTCCGCGGTGGAGCTGTCCGTCGGCCTCGCTGCACAGCGCGAACCACTGCTGCGCGCTCAGTTGACGGCTGTAACGCTCGATCTCGCGACCGAGAGCCGCCACCCGCTTGCGCAGCGTGCGGTTGTGGCGCTGGAGCTTCCAGCGGCGCTGCAGCGAACGCCTGGCCTCCAGCAGGTGCGCGAGGCGAGGGTCCACGCTCTCCGTGTCGTTCGACGTCTCGATCTCGGTCGTCGCGCCCTCAGTCGCGGCCACCAAGTCAGCCGTCCACTTCTCCACGTCTTCGACTTCGCCCAGCTCCGCGTCCCGGAACTTGTGCCAGTCGGTCAGTCGATGCTTGATGTTCGTGCCGGCGCCGCCGCCGTAGCCACTGCCCTCGCGGGGATGGCTCAGCGGCACCGTCACCTCCACGATGTAGTGGTCGCTGCCCAGGTTGTGGCCCGTGTTCCGCCACCGCGCCACGCCGCCGTCAGGCAGGAGCGCGAAGGCGAGGTCCGGGTTGGTGTCCCGAGCAGTCGACGTCCCTATGCGCGTCGGGTGCGCCGGATTCGTCAGTAGCGTGAAGTCGGCCTCGCTCGCGTCGTCCAGCAGGCATTTGCCCTTGGCCGTCGTGCGCGTATAGCCCAACTCCATGTGCTGCGCGTTGAAGTCGCCGCAGACGATCGCCGCGGCGTCTCCTCCTCCCACTCCGTCTCTCCCGGACTGGTGGACCGCGTCTCTGATCTTGTGCAGCAGCGTCTTGAACTTCTGCTTGCCGTGCTGCGGGTTGCTGTAGACGTTCGCGACGAAGACCGTGGTCGTCGTCGTCTTCCTCCCTTTAGCGTTCTTGTCTCGACCTCTGCTTTTCCTGCCGGCTAGCACCAGCTCGGTGACGCAGAGCTCGATGGCGGTGTCCTTGTTGCCCAGGAACTTCTCGTGCTTGATACAGGCGATGCCCTTGCGGACGAACGTGCACACGCCCTGCGCCGCCCCCTTCCCGCATGCGCGGGCTCTCGGCGGGCTGGCGTGCGCACGGTAGCCGGGCAAAGTCATCACCTTCGGGTCTTCGGCGTGCGTTTCCTGCACCGCTATCACGTCGGGAAGCTCCGACGGATCCAGCGAGCGCAGGTGCTGCTGCAGTACTGCCTTCCGACACCGAAAGCCGTTGGCGTTCCAGTGCCAGACGCGTAGCACTCCTTCTCCGCGGTGACCCCCCATTATGGCAATGGCAGTGGAGACTCGGATGCGTAACGTTGCACGGCGGTGTCGACGAGCGCCTGCAACCTCTCGGGGCTAATTTGCTGTTGGATTTGCTGTTGGAATTGCTGGAACTGCTGTTGGAATTGCTGGAACTGCTGTTGCATCTGCTGTTGCAGCTGTTGTTGCTGTTGCTGCATGACTTGGGTGATCTTGTTGAGGAGACGGTGCTCGAGGTTCTCGAGATTCTTCCCCCAGTAGTTTGTGATGTTGGTCAGTTGACGGATGCGGTTGTTCAGGCCCGCGTAGCCCAAGGGCTGTTTCGCTGCCGCGGCATCGACCGCAGTCTTCGCCATCGCTGCCGACGACGTCGACGTCCTGGCAGCGGCGTCCCCGCCGTCGCCGTCCTCGCCATCGTCGTCGCTTGTACTGAACACCTCCTCGTCGTCTTCTTCTTGGTCTTCTACCTTCCTCCTGTCCTCCCGCTCCGTCTCCTTCTTCTTGGAAGACGATACGGTTGCGGTGAATTGGAAGGCCCTTGACGTGGTCGGTTGCGGTGACGGTGCACCCGAAGTAGGATCCCTCGTTACAACCGCCATCGCCGGCTTCTCCTGCTGTTGTTGTACCGCCGCAGTCGTTGCGACGGCTGGGCCCGGGCCCTTGCCCGCCTTGAGTTGCGTGATGGTGTTGCGCTGCTGATTGATCGTCAGCTGCATCGTGTTTATCTTCGCTTGTTGGCGCTGCATGGCTGCGCGCATTTCTTTCATGGCTTCCCGCATCTCCTCCATGGCTGCTCTGTGGTCTTCGTCGCTGCTGCTGCCTCCGCCGCCGCCGCTTTTATTGCCAGCGCGGCGCGACGTCGAGCCGGAACTGCTGACGCCTCTTCCCCTCGGCGTGGACCTCTCTCTTTCCCATTGTTCTGCTCTCGTTGCAGCTGCAGCTCGTCCCTTCTGGAACTCGTCCCTTCTGGAACTCGTCCCTTCTGGAAAGTCTGACCTTCAGGGCCGGTTGCAAGGGCGCCGGCGCCATCTTGGCGGTCGTTCGCTCTTCGGCCTGCTGGCGGGCCCACTGCCGTTTCTTGATCTGCAGTGGCGTCTTAAATTTGTTCTTGCAGCTGCCGGCGCCCGTAACGTGCGAGCCACCGCACAGTCTGCATCTTGGTCGGCAATATTCGGCGTGGTCCGCGCCCGGATTTCTCCTGCCGCAGGCGAAACACACCCGGGCGTTGGGCGTAGGACACACGTCCTTTCTGTGCCCCACCTGTCCGCAGGTCTTACAGACTTCTCGGTGTTGGCGGTACAGGGTGCATTTGGTAATAAAGCCGCCGTACTTGACGTAATGCGGCACCTTTTGGCCTTCAAACAGAATCACCACCGAGGTGGACCCACCCAGGCGGTGCGCGGCCATGGCCGTGGGGTTGTGAGCATTGACCACGCGGCGCCGGATGTCTTCCTCCGATTCCTCGTGGCCTACGCCGCGTATAACGCCGCGGGAGGTGTTCTCGGGGGTGGCCCAGTACGCGTACGTTTCGTACATCACTTCCCCGACTGTGATCGCTCGGGTCGATCCGTACTTGTTAGCCCGCTTCTCACTGGGCGTACTGATGACGGTAATATTTTGGGCGGCATTCGGGGACACAGAATCCTCATCCGCCTCCTCTTCACCGACTCCCGCCGCGGCGAAGATGGCTCCCCGCAACGCAGTCATCGGTGTTTTAGCGATAACCAACCCGCCGCGCGGCCGGACGACCACGCGGATCTCGTCGCGAGACGAGATCCGCGTGGTCGTCTCGGCATGCGAGCCGCGTGGTCGTCTCGGCATGCGAGAAGCTCGGCATGCGAGCCGCCCTCGCCATCTCGGCATTCACCTTAGCGGCGAACTGAGCCCGCGTGGGCTGCTGTCTTCCGACCGCGCGCGCGTTGCTATTAGAATTCGAAGTTGAGCCCAAGGTGCTCGGCTTACCTGGTTGCGAGGAGCCCTGCTGCGACGGGGCTCCCGATGCCTTCAAATTCTTCTTTGCGCGGCGGGAAACCACTTGAGTCCACCCGGCACACAACACCACAGAGTCCTCCCCACCTTCCGCGTCGTCGGCGAGTGTCACGGCGGCGGCGGCAACGGAGCCGTCGTCGTCGACGCTGGCGGCACCCCCGGTAGCGGTCCGGCGAGAGGTAGGAGCAGTAATGGCGACCGTCTTCCTCGCCGCGTTGCCGGCGTCGTCGCGGCCGGTCGGGTCGCGGCGACACTTGCGAGTCGGATCCGTCGTCGTCGTCGTGGCAGCGGGCGTAGTGTCCATTTCTTGGAACTCGTTGTCTTCGTTCTCCATGGCTCCGCGAAAATCCGCGGAGCCCGCCGGGGCGAGGCGCGAGGCCTCCCCGGTAGCGGCGGCGACCGTACACGTGGCCGCCGTGGCCGGAGTCGACGTTAGGCTTAGTCGGGCCGGCCTCGCCTCACACACGAAAACACTCGCTAATTCGCCAAAAATGGGCGAAATGGCTCACACTTGGTGTCCACGGGTTCCGGAGATCAAACGGAACACTCACGTGTCAAAGTGGGCCAGGTGGGGCGAGATGGACCGCCGAAATTTGGCATATTTCACGGAGCCGATGCAAGGCACGTCCGCTCGCTCCGGCGACCGCAGCGCCCTCTTAAATTGGTCGAGGTCGTCGGGTGTAACAAATGTCGTTTTTTCGCGGTCGTA